>NC_057812.1:206293195-206344630 GCF_018294505.1 Triticum aestivum
ATATACGGAATACATGCCTACATTACATTGACAAATTGGAGCTAGTTCTGTGTCACCCTATGTTATGACTGTTACATGATGAACCACATCCGGTATAATTATCCATCACTGATCCGGTGCCTACGAGTTTTTCGTATACTCGTTTACGCTTATTTACTTTCCCGCTGCTACTGTTACAATCACTACAAAATACCAAAAACATTACTTTTGCTGTCTTTACTTTTGTTGCCGCTACCACCACTATCATATTACTTTGCTACTAAACACTTTGTCGCAGATACTAAGTTTCCAGGTGTGGTTGAATTGACAACTCAGCTGCTAATACTTGAGAATATTCTTTGGCTCCCCTTGTGTCGAATCAATAAATTTCGGTTGAATACTCTACCCTCGAAAGCTATTGTGATCCCCTATACTTGTGGGTTATCAAGACTAATTTCTGGCGCCGTTGCCGGGGAGCATAACTCTATTCTTTGAGTTACTTGGGATTTATATCTGCTGGACACTATGAAGAACTTGAGAGATCCAAAAACCAAGATCTATCCCTCAACTACGAGGGGAGGTAAGGAACTGCCATCTAGCTCTGCACTTGATTCACCTTCTGTTATGAGTAAGTTTGCGACACCTACATCTGCTTCTGCTATTCGTTCTGATATGTCGCATGTTATTGATGATGCCCCTTCTGCTATGCATGATACTTATGATGAAACTGCTTCTATGCCTGATACTACTGTGCCCCTTAGTGAATTTCTTGATGAACAAATTGCTAGGGCTAGAGAAAGAGAAATTATTGAATCTGAATACGATGATGATAGTGATGATGAAAATATGCCAGTTATTCCTGAGGGCTATCTTTTTGATATGGAATCTTCTGCCGCTATTTTTGCTTGCAAAGATAGATATGAGCTTAAGAGGTTATTAATTAAATGGAACAAAGAATCACTTAGAGATAAAATGAGACCCGACCCTGCTTTTGCTACTTCACCTATATGTGTTCCTGATAAAGATTATGAATTCTCTATTGATCCTGATATAATTACTTTGGTTGAATCTGATCCGTTTTATGGCTATGAATCTGAAACTGTTGTGGCACATCTTACTAAGTTAAACGATATAGCTGCCCTGTTTACTAATGATGAGAGATCGCGTTACTTCTCTATACTCAAAATATTTCCGTTCTCATTAAAGGGTGATGCTAAGATATGGTTTAATTCTCTTGATCCTGGATGTGTGCGTAGTCCCCAGGATATGATTTATTACTTCTCTGCTAAATATTTCCCTGCTCATAAGAAACAAGCTGCTTTGAGGGAAATATACAACTTCGTGCAAATTAAAGAAGAGAGTCTCCCACAAGCTTGGGGGAGGCTTCTCAAGTTACTTAAGCCTGATCATCCTCTTAAGAAACCTGAAATACTTGATATCTTTTATAATGGACTAACCGATGCTACCAGAGATTACCTGGATAGTTGTGCTGGTTCTCTTTTCAGGGAAAGAACACCGGATGAAGCTGAAATTCTATTGAATAATATGTTGACAAATGAAAATAATTGGGCACCTCCTGAGCCAGCTCCTGAGCCATCTCCTCTCCAATTACTGAGTCTATTCCTAAACCGACTCCGAAGAAGAGAGGTGTTTTATTTCTCAGTCCGAAGATATGCAAGAGGCAAAGAAATCTATGAAAGAAAAAGGTATTAAAGCTGAAGACGTTAAGAATTTACCTCCTATTGAAGAAATACATGGTCTTTGAGGGAGTCCTGGATTAGGGGGTGTCCGGATAGCCGGACTATACCTTCGGCCGGACTCCTGGACTATGAAGATACAAGATTGAAGACTTCATCCCGTGTCCGGAAGGGACTTTCCTTGGTGTTGGGGATATTACTACTGGGCGTAAACCGGCCTATCTGGGCCGGATTAACTTCATCGGTAGTTAAGCATGTTAAAGCCCATGAAGATAGATGAGGGCTCAAGACCCATAATCGGTTGATAGCCTGTAGCCGTAAACCGGCGTCAATATGTAACTTGTATTGTAAGTTAGAAATAAGTAGAGACCAAACCGAATACATCTATGAGCCGGTGTTTGGACTCTGTAAACCGACGGGCGTCACCCATGTATATAAGGGGACGACCCGGCGGCAGTTCAAGAACAGACAACAACTCGAGACATAGGCGAAGCGTGTTTGCTCCCTAGTCATCGAAACACCCATCTATTCCATCACAACTAGACGTAGGCTTTTACCTTCATTGAAGGGGCCAAACTAGTATAAACTCTCTTGCGTCCTTGTGTCCGCTTTAACCCCTTCAAGCTAACCCGCCGCAATGGCTCCATGACTAAGTCCTGTTTCTAGGACATCTGCCGTGACAAAACCATGACAGTTGGCGCCCACCGTGGGGCTATCGCACGATGGTTTCCGGTTCTTGGAGGGCCGCTTTGAGGGACTCGAGGGCTACGCTGTAGGCCGGATGACTAAGAGTCGTCGCGGCAAGCTCTACATCGATGACGCAGGCTGGGGCCCCGAGGCCGGCTCAATTGAGTACGGGTACCGGGTCCCCTTTGGTAGCATTCACGTTTTCATTGGCAAGATCGGTGAACCGGGCCCTCAGTCGGACATCTGCACCGACCTTGTCGAGACGGCTCAGCATGCGCGATCCGCTTGGGTTAAACCGGCCATGAAGCATGCCTTCATGGGAATGATCCATGGAGAGAGTTTGAGGACGGACCGGAGCTTCGCGGGGCGACTGCCGTTTGTTCCGGTGATGAATCTTCGACCGGAGAAACCGAATCTCTTTATCAGCTACAAGATGGCCGGATTGAGAGCTGTTCCGATGGCGACATTATTCCGGACCCCTCTGATCTGCCTAACTGGGTTGGAGTATTCATGACCGGAACACAAGCAGCGCTTCATTCTTCGACAGCCGCGGCAACGATCTCCGGTTCAGCAGCGGCAACGGCTGCCGGGGCAGGAGGCCCTGTGCGCCCGCCGGCTCAGGTTCTATCAGAACTATTTGATGCGTTGGCTATGCTTATGGCAGAAGTTAATCCGCCAGATCAGGATGCTCACAACACGGAGATTGCAAAGGTAAAGGAACAAATCACCCAGGCCAAGACGGATCTGGCGGCTGAGGACACCAGGATGGCCGCAGAGCGGGCCGCTTTAGACGCACAGGCCTACAGGCTTATGTTGGACCAGAGCACATCACATGAAGTCATGAGGAGGAAGCAACGATCCCGCTTACCTCCGGTTTTCGAGGCCAGAGACCTTTTCAACACTCTAGGGCCAAGAGCCGGCAATCCGCTAGAGGGGAACCGGGCAGAAGCCCCTAGGACCGGGGCACCGGTTCAGCCTCGTCAGATCGACCCGCCTCGTCAAAACACCGTTGTACCTCAGGCTGCTTTAACACCCCCGGGTCACTACTCCAACCCAATGGACAATCTTGTTGCCGCTGCTGCACGGCTGGAGGCCATTCCAATTGAAGGTGACTCGCCGAGGCAGTAGAGACACGGCGGGTCAAGGAACTTCTGAGGACCGCTTTGGCCCAACAGGAAGCATACTCGTACAGCCGCGACCGGATCCATTCGACCCCTCGTCCAAGCCGGAGCTATAGCAGACATATGAATGAACCGGCAGTGTCGAGTAATGAATGACGTGGAGCACCCCGAGACAACAACCCGGCGGGTGGTGCTGATGATGCTCAGGAAGTGGTGAACCGGGCTCGCGCGTGCAGGGAGGCCGAGTTAGCCGCACAGCATCAGGCTCAGCAGCTCACGCCGGTTCATCCAACCACCTTGACTAAACCTGGTGTTACTTCCAGTTCTTTGGGGGTGCCTTGACTTATCCCTGCTTTGCATAACGTGCGCCTGCCCAAGGATTTCAAAGGCCCGCGCAAGGTACCAAATTACACGGCGGATCAACCTCCAGAGACATGGGTGGAGAGCTATGAGATGGCCATGGAGATGCTCGATGTGGATGACGCGGCGTGTGCAAAATACTTCACCATGATGCTCTAAGGAATGGCCCGTACTTGGTTAAAAAGCTTACCGGCTAATTCTATCAGTTCATGGGCCCAATTACGGGCCCGGTTTATCAGCAATTTCAAAGATACCTGTAAACAGCCTATGTCGATAGTGGACTTAGCTGCATGCGTCCAGGAGGAAGGAGAATCAACGACTCATTGGGTGCGCCGGGTTTCACAAGTGTTGCACTCCTCAGACCGCATCAACGCTGACACCGCAGTATTAACCTTAGAAGGCAACTGCCGGTTTGGGCCCCTGAAGTTGAAATTGGGACGGATGAAGCGTCATTGCACCGACATGGGGACCCTCATGGCCGCTTTGGTAAAATATGTTGATTCTGATAGTACCAAGGATCCTGAATCTGATGATGACAAGACAGGGAAGGGGAAGAAGAACAACAGCTCCAAAGGTCAGCAGCATCACTGGGTAGGCAATGGCGGAGGAGGCAAGCGTAAAGCGGATGGTAACATGGACTTTGTGGCTAATACCAACGCACAAAACAATGGCCAGCGACGCAAGGTAGGCCAAGAAATCGTAGTGGAGTAACCCAAACCGCCTGAACTATCTGCTGAGCCAGCCCTGTCCAAGACATGGGATGAAGGAGGAGCCAGCAAACCACCTTTGGAAGGATTGCTTTATTATGCAGGAGTTCAAGAATTCTAATAATTTCCGGTATGATCACGGATCTGGCGGTGGCTCAGGGTCTGGGCCGGGTTACGGTGGAGGAAGTTCCGGTTCAGGATTTAATGGTAATCCGGGCGGACATAATGGTCAAAATAGTCAGAAAAACCAGGGTGGTTACAACCAACAGCAGCAACAGTCAGGTTACCAGAGCAACCCAAAGCAGTTGAGTGGTGGGTAGTACCATGTCTTTACCACTAGCTTGGACAAGCGAGACCGGAAGGTTCAGAGACGGGCAGTCAACTCTGTTGAACCGGCCACACCCCGTTATCTACGTTGGTCTGAACAGCCAATCATATGGAGCAGAGAAGATCACCCACCCCAGGTCGATAATCCGGGTCAGTTGGCTTTGGTGGTGGCGTCTCAGGTGGGAGGTTATAAGTTTACCAAGGTGCTCATAGATGGTGGGAGCAGTATTAACATCCTGTACTATGAGACCTTCCGACGAATGGGGCTAACAGATAAGAATCTCAAACCGTCTAATACAGTATTCCACGGTGTAGTGCCTGGCAGATCAGCATATCCCATTGGTAAGATAGCTCTGGAAGTGGCCTTTGGGGATGATCATGATTCCAGGTCGGAGACATTGACGTTTGAGGTGGTGAAAATCCAAAGTCCATATCATGCCCTGTTTGGGCGACCAGCATACGCCAAGTTTATGGCTCGGCCCTGTTATGTATATTTGCAGCTCAAGATGCCGGGTCACAAGGGGACAATAACGGTTCATGGAAGCCGCAAAATCGCTTTAGAATGTGAGGAAGGAGATGCGGCTTATGCAGAGTCGGTTTGTGCCACCGAGGAGTTGAAGTACTATAAAGACAATGTTGATCCAGCGGACATGACTCCATTGAAGAAGCCAACTACGGAGCATGATCCGGCCCTGAAGTTCAAATCGGCAGCAGAGACTAAGCTTGTTGATTTTGTACCTGGCGATTCGTCCATGCAGTTCAGCATCAGTGCCAACTTGGATCCGAAATAGGAAGGCGCGCTCATCAAGTTCATCCACGAGAATTGGGACATTTTCGCATGGAAACCTTCTGACATGCCAGGTGTACCGAGGCAACTCGCTGAGCACACACTTAATGTGGATCCTAAATACAAACCGGTGAAACAGTTCCTCCGTCGGTTTAACGAAGAAAGGCGCAAGGCGATTGGAGAAGAGGTAGCCAGGCTCTTAGCAGCTGGCTTTATTATTGAAGTTTTTCACCCTCAGTGGGTTGCCAATCCGGTGCTGGTCCTCAAGAAAAACGGCACCTGGCGCATGTGTGTGGATTACACAGATCTTAATAAGGCTTGTCCAGCAGATCCTTTTGCCCTCCCCCGTATTGATCAAATTATTGATTCTACGGCGGGTTGTGAGCGTCTAAGTTTTTTGGATGCGTATTCTGGCTATCATCAGATCAAAATGGCAGTTAAGGACCAGGAGAAGACAGCATTTATAACTCCCTTTGGAGCCTTCTGCTATGTGTCTATGCCCTTCGGGATCAAGAGTGCCCAGGCAACTTACCAACGGTGTGTACAAAATTGTCTTCACAAGAAGATTGGTCGTAATGTACATGCTTACGTGGATGATATCATGGTTAAATCCAGGAGAAGGAGACTCTGATTGATGATTTGAAAGAAACCTTTGATAATCTAAGAACATACAAGATGATGCTTAATCCGGACAAGTGTGTTTTTGGTGTACCGGCAGGCAAGCTATCGGGTTTTCTAGTGTCCAACAGGGGAATTGAGGCTAATCCGGAGAAGATCACAGCTATCACCTCCCTGGCTAAACCGAAGTGTATCAACGATGTTCAACGCCTGGCAGGCAGGATTGCTGCGCTAAGCCGGTTTATCAGTCGCCTGGGTGAGAAGGCAATCCCTTTGTATCAGATGTTGAAAAAGACGTATCAGTTTGTCTGGAGTTCTGCTGCTGATGAAGCGTTTGAGGATTTAAAGTGGCAATTGGCCAATCCGCCTATGCTCGCCGCTCCCGTGGACAAGGAGCCGTTACTGCTATATGTTGCTGCTAATGTTCGGGCGGTCAGTGTAGCTATTGTGGTAGAGCGAAAGGAGGCAGGTAAGGAGCATCCGGTTCAACGTCCGGTTTATTACATCAGTGAGGTGCTCATTGAATCCAAGCAAAGGTATCCGCATTGGCAGAAGCTGGTGTATGGAGTCTTTATGGCAAGCCGGAAGCTTAAACAATATTTCCAAGGGCACTCAATTATGATGGTCAGTTCTGCTCCTTTGGGAGATATCATCCAGAACCGGGAAGCAACTGGCCGGATTGCAAAGTGGGCCATAGAGCTGGGGCCGTACGGTTTGAAGTATGTGCCTCGGACAACGGTTAAGTCTCAAGCACTTGTTGATTTCATCAATGATTGGACGGAAATGCAAGCACCTGAAGAAAAGCCGAATCATACGTATTGGACCATCCATTTTGACGGATCCAGGCAGTTGGAAGGCTCGGGGGCTGGAGTCGTATTAACTTCCCCACGAGGTGATAAGTTTTGTTATGTTCTCCGTTTAATGTTCCCTTGTAGTAACAATGCAGCTGAGTATGAAGCCTTGCTCCATGGTCTCCGGATGGCTAAGGAGATGAATCTAAGTCAAGTTAAGTGCTTCGGTGACTCGGACCTTGTGGCCCAGCAAGTGTTTGGCACTTGGGACTCCAAGGACCCACTCATGGCAGCATATCGTCGTGAGGTGGATACTGTCGCAGGTTATTTTAAAGGCTATCAGGTGGATCACGTGGACCGGCGGAAAAATGAAGCAGCAGACGCTTTAAGCCGGCTGGGCTCTCAGCGCAAACCGGTCCCGCCCAATATTTTTCTGGATGTGCTGCACAATCCGTCGGTGAAGATCCCTGGTGAAGAGGATTTGGCTATTCCTGATCCGGAGGCTCAATTGGTAGCAGTTCTTCATGTTATTCCGGATTGGACGCTTCCTTACCTGGCGTACAAGAACTGGGGCGAGTTGCCAGAAGATGAGATTCTGGCCCGGCAGATAATCCGGCGATCCAAGTCCATGGCTGTCATCAACGGTGAGTTGCATCATTGCAGTGTATCAGGAGCTTTTCAATGTTGCGTGTCTCCTGAAGAAGGCCGAGAAATTTTGCGTGAGATCCACGAAGGAGATTGTGGTCACCATGCCGGTTCAAAGTCTCCGGTGGCTAAAGCGTTTCGCCATGGTTTCTATTGGTTAACTGCTCATGCTGATGCGGAGGATCTGGTCAGACGATGTGATGGTTGCCAAAGGTTCTCAAGACGTGCTCATGTACCGGCTCAAGAATTGAGAATGATTCCAATTACTTGGCCGTTTGCGACTTGGGGGCTGGATATGGTTGGGCCTTTCAAAAGGTCCAAAGATAAGAAGACCCACCTCCTGGTGGCAGTTGACAAGTTTACGAAGTGGGTGGAGGCAGAACCTATTAGCAAGTGTGATGCGGCCACGGCGGTTCAGTTCATCAAAAAGGTGATTTTCCGGTTTGGCTTTCCGCACAGTATTATCACAGATAATGGTACCAATTTGTCCAAAGGTGCTATGAAGGAGTTCTGCGAACGGGAGCACATCCGGCTCGATGTTTCATCAGTGGCACATCCACAGTCCAATGTTCAAGCAGAAAGAGCTAATCAAGAGATCTTGAGAGGCATCAAGCCCCGGCTCATGGTTCCTTTGCAGAGAACGCTGGGTTGTTGGGTAGAAGAATTACCATCTGTGTTATGGAGCATCAATACAACACCCAACAGATCAACAGGATACACACCGTTCTTCATGGTTTATGGAGCGGAGGCGGTTCTCCCCAGTGATATCCGTCATGATTCACCTTGTGTCACGGCTTATATTGAAGCGGACAACGAGACAGCACGGCAAGATGCTTTGGACCGGTTGGATGAAGAGCGTGACATCGCAGCCGCCCGATCGGCGATTTACCAGCAGGATCTTCGTTGTTATCATAGTCGCCGGGTCAGAACCAGAGCTTTTCAGGAAGGAGATTTGGTGCTTCGGCTCATCCAAGATCAGACTGATATGCATAAGCTATCCCCACCTCGGGAGGGGCCTTTCGTGGTCAGCAAGAATCTGCACAACAGGTCGTACTATCTTATCGATATTCGAGAGCATAAAGACTCACGTACATCAGAGGAGGAGACTAACATGCCGTGGAATATAGCTCATCTTCAGCCTTACTATACCTGAGCCATTGGCTGTAATTATGTACATCTTACGACAATGTATATATTATGATTAAATATAATAAACCGGAACCTCAGCTAAAGCGGGGTATCTGTTCTTTTACATCATGTGAGGTTACACGGAGTTGCTCTAAAGCGGCCTCCGGTTTACCCCTTGAGTTCATTTTGCTAAAAGCATCGTGTTATATCACTTGGAGGATTGGTCGTGTCCGAACCAATACCATGCCTCTTGATAGGCGAGAGCCACCAGATCACTTGGGGACTTGGTCATGTCTGAACCAGTCATGCCTCTTGATCGGCCTAAGGCCACAGAATCACTTGGGGGCTTGGTCGAACCCAAACCATGACCACGCCATTTGGTCGGCATAAATGCCACAAGAATCACTTGGGGACCTGGCTGACTAGAACCATAGTTACACCTAACGGGAGATTGGTCGTGTTTGGCCATGGTAACACCATTTGATCGGCTTAAATAAATCTTTTTTGGAAAACGTTTTTTTGTCGTTGCTTTTGCTTCATATTTTTCTTTCAAGTTTTTTTTTGCTTTTCATTGTGTTTTTAAACCGACAAAGTTTTTTAACCGCTCAATTGATGGAACACAGTTCACGTCAATCCGGAGACTATTTGTCCGGTTTGATCCTTGCCGTTAACATCCTCTTATGGAGTAACACGGTGTGTATTATAACCCGGCACGGTTTACATGATAAACAGCGTCATATATATATCCAGGAGTTGTTATTTCCTCCAATAGTGTGGGTTTGCAAAACTCCGCTTCAAGGGTGGCCAAGCCAACTTCACACTCAACGATGGAAGAAAGTGTTTTGGAACATTCATTACCACAGGAAGAACAAGTTATGCACGAAGGCATGTCAACATCAAAGGTATCAGCTAGCCTATTACAAGGCAACATGGTGCCGATAATAACATAATTGTTTTTCACAAAGAAGAGGCAGTTTTTAAACCGGCTTCCGGTTTAAGCTTGGCCACCAGCCTGGCCTGATGGTTGTGGATCATCTTGCGCCGCATCAGCTTCCGTTTCTCTACCCAGTGGCTGGAAATCCACAGTTGTCCAGTCTATTCCCATTAATGCTTGAAAAACAGCCTCATCATGGATTAGCAATGACGGGTCAATATCGGGAGCGCAAGTATGCTTACGGATTGGAGGGATCAGATTTTCCGATTCATGGATTGGTGCAGCTATTCGCTTGTTCTGACTGCCATATTGGGCTTGATAATGAGACAAGTCTGCTTCCTCAGCCAGTTGACAAGCTAGCGGACGTACCTCCCGGTTTATTGCTCGCAAATCCACTTCACCAAATTCTGATCCATCTTCCTTCAAGTTGGGATAGCCCTGAGCTGCTTCAACAGGATCAAAATCCGTCACCCGGGCTTTTGCTCGGATTAAAGCATTGATTGCACCGGTTCGAGCAGCAGATTTCTTCAGCTCTTCAACCCGGGCAGGAAGCACTGACAGTTTCATCGGAGTATCTTGAATCAAAGTGGGCACCGGTTTGTTATGAGACGCGGTACAGATGATCCGCTGGGCACCAGTATACAATTGTTCAACCAATGTATATGCGGCTTTCAATTTCTTCCGCACATCTGACCCCAAGTGACCAATGCGTGTCCCTGAAATACCATAAAGGATTAATAAACCGGCGACTCTGTAAGAGGGCAGAACCAATTCAGAAGGAAAGCTGGCTTACCAAAGATAGCAGTGGTCATGGCATGAACGTGCCTCTTTATGCTGGTCAGTTCATCCGTCACTGGTTTTAATGCAGCCTCGGCATCCTCTGCTCGTTTGATCAAAGCGGACTTTTCAGTGGCCCAATCCGCCCGTTTCCTCTTGAAGTTCTCCTTAAGTTGTTCCATGGCACTTAAGGCACTGGCCAATTCCTCTTTTGCTTTGGAGGTTTTAGCCTGTTGGGTTTTCAGGTTTTCTTGCAGATCGAGGACTTGGTTTTCTTTCGCCTTCAGCTCCGCCTGCAGGCATACAGATATATGTTTCAACAAATCGGTAGAAGGATTCAAGTACCAACCACATAACAAGTTATGCGCTTGGCACTTGGGGGCTAATGCATATTCGATCTTCATCTTTCAATTGTTTACAAAGTCCCAAGATCAATACAAGCATTCAACTTGGCACTTGGGGGCTAATGGCTATTTGATCGTATGTATTCTGATGCGGCAGCTTCAATTACATAAAGTACCGGTTTAACTACACCAAGTTGAACCGGCCCTTGGGGGCTACATCAGCAGATTTTCAAAGCATCAAGGTTTATATTATTAAGTCCCGATTTGAAAGAATATTTCAAACCGGCCCTTAGGGGCTAGGAGAGTCAGCAAGAATGAAAGCATACAAGCAAGAAGGAGCATATGGAAGTTACCTCATATTTATCTTTCATCATGTTAACCATACCGGCCTCATAGTCACGGCTGGTATACAGCCGGTTCAAATAGCCGGAATGGATATCTTGGGCGTTCAGAGCAGCGAAAGTCGTCAGATCGGCGTTCCACTTGCCTTTGCCAAAAGCAGCAAACTCTTCCTTGGCAGAATGTTTGGATAAAGCGACAGGGTTGCTTGGCTTAGTATGGCCAGTACCAGTAATGACAACCTCATCATCCTTGGTACTGCCGATTTGCACTGGAGTTGTTGGCTTGTCAGTAGGGTTTGCTGGACCGGTGGAGCATTCAATCTGGATGGAACCTGTGGGCTGATGGATAGGACCTGAGGTATCAGTAGGTATTTCTTCAGCAATAAGATCATCATCTGGCTGCAGTGGATCATTGGGAATATCCTCAGGAATAGCCGCTTCAAGATTGGATGTTTTGCCCGCTTCAAGAATGACATCTTCTTCGGTCGCTTTGTCCAAGAGGGCCTTCTTGCTTGGCCTAGGTTTGGCCCTAAGAAGAATAACAAAATTAAATACATCATATGTTCTAAGGCAATGTACTGCAAACATCACAATAAATATAGCTTACCCAAGCACCGTTTTGAGCGGTGGGAGCTGAGTAGCCGATGACTCGCTAGAAGATGAGTGGGAAACAACCTGGTAATCGGAGTCAGACGGATTAAGAGGTTGACGAAAGCAGCCAGCTTTAGGACAAGCACTGACAAGCGAGTTAGAGACCTCGGAATGACGTTTCCGAACTGGACTGTTCGACCGGCAGAGGTAACTACCTAGCCGCTGTGCCGGGTGGTGCGGCGAGCTTCGTGTTGTTGAGTCTTCATAAGAAGTTTAGGATCCAAATAAGCAAGAGGATGAGAAAATTTAACTTTCCGGTTTTCCTGGCGGATTTTTTGTGGAGGCAAAGTTTCTGAATCGGAAGAGAGAATAATTACCTCTACAACATCTGCGTGGCTGGCTTCGGCATCATCCTGACAAATATCATCATCAATAAGATGCATGAAAAATAAACCAAGTGAGTCAAGCTCTACCTCAAAGTCTGGATTATCCACCTCGTCATCAGGGGCCGGATTAGAAGATGCAGTGGTTCTTTTTCGGTGGGCAGTCTTCTTCACAGCTTTAGTTTTTTGCCGGATTGCTCTTTCCGGATTATCTGTTTTCTCTGGTTTCTCTTGCGGCAGCTTTTTGCTCCAAAACGGATCATCGCCCTGATTATGCAGATGCTGATATTAAAAACAATGACCAGACATATCAATAACAGATTCAGCAAAGAGAAAATCAAAGTCTAATAGCTGGCGGTTTGTTGGTGGCACAGAAGGGAAGCAGGCCGGTTCTAGCGCAGACGTGTTTCGGTTCATTCAGTATCTTACGAACAGCCTCTGTGATTTCTTCACCGGAGAGCTGGAGTCTTGAATGTCGTAGTGGGTCATCCACGCTATCAGTATATTCGCACATCAAACCGGAGCGCTGGCTAAGGGGTAGTATGCTCCATGATATCCAACAGCGAGCAAGGTCAACCCCTGTTAAACCATTGGCCATAAAGGCTCTGAGCTTTGACAGCTGGGGAGCATATTTGCTTCTCTCCTGGGCAGTCAATCTTTGAGGAAAAGGATGTGTATTGCTGAGCCACTCCGGACGAAAGCCAGGCAAGGGATTCTCACCAGCAGGGGAGGTGTCTTTGCAGTAGAACCATGTCTGATTCCACTCCTTGGGGTGACTGTGCAGCTTGGTGTGGGGGTATGTGACCTCTTTCCTTTTTTGAATCGCCATGCCACCCAACTCCGTATTAGAGCCTTCAGTAAACTCAGTGCGGCGGTTTAGATGGAAAAGATCTCTGAATAATTCCACTGTGGGCTCCTCTTGAAAGAACACCTCACAGAGCACTTGGAAGTGGCACATATTTGCAACAGAGTTGGGGCCAGTGTCTTGCGGATGGAGTTGGAAATCAGCTAAAACATCCCGGTAAAATTTAGAACCGGGTGGTTTAAAGCCCCGAGCTAAGTGGTCTACGAAAACAACAACCTCTCCTTCTCAAGGTGTGGGGGGGCATTCTTTGCCAGGAGCCCTCCAATGGATGGTGTCTTTGCTGCCCAAGGCGCCAATCAGGACTAAATCGTCCAGTTGATCCTCTGTGATGCGAGAAGGGACCCAATTGCACTCATATACTTGCTTGGCCATGATGAAATCTACAAGGTAGAAGATCCGGGTTCAAAAATGCATTTGATCAAGGTACGTTGGTATGGGCACTGTTAAACCGGAGGCAGAACTATCTGAACCGGAGTTTCATGAAGCAACCAACATCTGGCGGTTCAACAAGGGGACTAATGGTATATACCGGTTTGTCAAATTTTTCTACAAAGTTAAACCGCCTGATCTAAGCATTGAATAGTCAAGACTGCAGATGAGTAAGTACGCAAAAACAGATTTCACAGAATTATACTACAGCTTTGGATCTGGAACATGTTTATAAAGGAGATAAATATTCAAGGCCCAAAAGGAGCAGTACCGAATCAATAAGCAAAGGTACGGATAAGATCTATGCTCTTAGTATGCCGGACAGTGAAAACGGAGGATAAAAACTACTGCTACACAGAGCGAAGATTCACAGACTCGTCTAAGGATCTATCATATGAACAAGAAGCAAGTGATGAACACTGGAGAACATGGAAACCCTAGAACAGATCTATGATGAAAAGGATAGAAGACTTAACGGAGCTGAGGAAGAAGCGGAAGGTCGCCGCGGTGCTCTAGTACGTTCAGGGTGATGCAGCGGCCAAGGTTGGTGCAGAGGTCGACGGCGGCGGCGGAGCTCCGAAGACGGGGCGACACGAGGAAGATGAAGCAGAAGGGCACGAAGGGGAAAAAGAAATGACCCTTCGGTCCTATTTATAAAGAAAGGGACATGGGTCAGGCGCGAAAATCAAGGAGCTGCAAGTTTGGAAACAGAGTTGTCGCCTCGATTATCGCGGATCTATTAAACAAGAAGGTATCACGGATAGTTTCTTTATGATAGATGATGTCATGCCGATTTACAGCAATCAGAGAAGATGACATCACGACGGTTCACCAAACTACAAGAAGATGTTGAAGATGAAGTTTTTGCTAAGGATTGACATGAACCTGTTCAAATCAATCTGGGGCCTAATGTTGGGGATATTACTACTGGGCGTAAACCGGCCTATCTGGGCCGGATTAACTTCATCGGTAGTTAAGCATGTTAAAGCCCATGAAGATAGATGAGGGCTCAAGACCCATAATCGGTTGATAGCCTGTAGCCGTAAACCGGCGTCAATATGTAACTTGTATTGTAAGTTAGAAATAAGTAGAGACCAAACCGGATACATCTATGAGCCGGTGTTGGGACTCTGTAAACCGACGGGCGTCACCCATGTATATAAGGGGACGACCCGGCGGCAGTTCAAGGACAAACAACAACTCGAGACATAGGCGAAGCGTGTTTGCTCCCTAGTCATCGAAACACCCATCAATTCCATCACAACTAGACGTAGGCTTTTACCTTCATTGAAGGGGCCAAACTAGTATAAACTCTCTTGTGTCCTTGTGTCCGCTTTAACCCCTTCAAGCTAACCCGTCGCGATGGCTCCACGACTAAGTCCTGTTTCTAGGACATCTGCCGTGACAAAATCACGACACTTGGTGTGGAAGGCAAGCTTGGCGATACGGATATGTAGATCTCCTACCATTGTAACCGACTCTGTGTAACCCTAGCCCTCTCCGGTGTCTATATAAACCGGAGGGTTTTAGTCTGTAGGACGAACAACAAGCATACCGTAGGCTAGCTTCTAGGGTTTAGCCTCTCTGATCTCGTGGTAGATCTACTCTTGTACTACCCATATCATCAATATCAATCAAGCAGGACGTAGGGTTTTACCTCCATCAAGAGGGCCCGAACCAGGGTAAAACATCGTGTCCCCTGCCTCCTGTTACCATCCGCCTAGACGCAAAGTTCGGGACCCCCTACCCGAGATCCGCCGGTTTTGACACCGACAGTCTTAATTCACCGCCTGTTGAAGAAACATATGATCTTAATTATTTATTTACTGAAGAACCTCCTGATCCCGATATCCCAACACATGTAGTAAAGGTAAATTCTCTCTATAGATATGATAAAGCTGAAGCCCCTCCTACTAAAATTGCTAGTCAGTGCTTGGATGAGTTTGATAACTTTATGTTTAAGCAAGATGACTTCAATGCTTATTTTGGTAGACAATTAAAAGAAAATGCTTATATGATTAGACGCTTGGATGATTATATGGTTGATATTAAAGGTGAACTTAAACTTGTTAACAAACATACTTCTATGGTTACCACTCAAGTAGAACAAGTACTTAAGGCTCAAAAAGAAGTGCTTGATGAAATGAATAGTAAGAAAAATGATTATGCTGTTAGAGTGGCTACTAGAACTGGTAGAATGACTGAGGAACCTTTGTACGCTGAAGGCCACCCGCGCCTCCTGCTTCCCTCTCTCTGTGCGCTCCAAGGCCACTCTGTTTTCGGCCTTGGATAGCGCTTTCTTAAGGGTTGCCACCTCGGTCGTGGCCCCTATAATAGCACGTTGATCCTGTCATTTTTTGCAACCACATCTTCTCTATATACTTGCGCAAGGTATTACTTACCTTCCTTCTCCTCGAGTTGCCTCTTGGCATGGCCGAGCTTGTTCTCGGACCGCGCGAGGTTTTGCTTCAGCGTATCCACCTCCGCAGTCAGTGCGGCGGAGGCCAGCAGTGAAGCCTGCATACACATATTGACTTAATTATGTTAGACTCCTGCGAATGTTATTAGATCCTCTATTCGGCTTTTCTTTCCAAACACCGAACAGAGCATCAGGGGCTACTGTCTATGCGGTAATATTTTTACATATTCTTTACTTACCTCAAAGCCTGTTAGAAGGCCGGCACAGGCTTCAGTCAATCCGCTCTTGGCGGACTGAACCTTCTGGATCACCGCACTCATAATAGTGCGGTGCTCCTCGTCGATGGAGGCGCCATTAAGCACCTCCAGCAAATTGTCTGGTGCCTCCGCTTGGACGGAGGTCACCGGCTCGGTAGGCTTGCTCCTCTTGGAAGGAGGCTGCCTACCAGAGTCCGGAACCGTTGAAGGTTCCGGCGCGGTGTCCGGCTCAAGGACGGACTTGGATCCCTTGGGGGTTCTATCCCCTTCATGCCTGGAGTCCAGGAGGTCGCCTTGCGGCGCCTCCAGGACCACCTCCTCCTGGCTTGGAACCTGTTGGGACGCCACCTCGGCGTCATTCGTAGGGTGGGGGGAGGTAGCCGTCGGAAGCGAATTCACATCCAACGAATCCAGGGAGCCGCTCGACGACTCGTCGAGCCCGGCCTTGGGCGGACTGCACAATCATATTCGGCGTAAGGAGGAGCTGTGCAAGAAAGGAACACTATGAATTGCTCTGGTGTCTAAATACTTACGATCTCGCCAGGGGCTGGGCCCTGTGCGGCCACTCCTCTTCGCCGTCGTCGGCGTTGGTGGAGCAGTCCGGAGGAAGGGTCTTCCCCTTTTTGACCCTTCGGGCTCCCCAGTTGGGGCGGCCTTCCTTTTCTTCTCTCCCCCCGCTGGAGGGGGAGAGGTCTCTTCTTCCTCCTCCTCATCTTCACGGGAGGAGTACGTCTTGGAGTCGTCGGATGATCCATCCGACACCGCCAGGCGCCGGGCACTCTTTCGAGTCCCCGTGGCCTTCTTCTTGGGCTTCTTCTCCGGCACCACATAGGGTGCCGGAACGAGCAGCTTCGCCAAGCGAGCGTCCGCTGGGCCTTCGGGCAAAGGAGCCGGACAGTTGATCTGTCCGGACGTCTCCTGCCAAACCTGTCAAAGGTAAGGGAGCTTACATCCCGCATGGAGTCAAACTACGAAAAACTAATACCCTGTAAAAGTTAAAAATAGCTTACCGCACTAGCGTGACGCTGCGTGCTGAATCCGCGATCCTCGGTAGCGGATGCGGGGGCCTCGACGCCCTTGAAAAGCACCTTCCAGGCATCTTCGTACGTCATGTCGAAGAGCCTGCTCAGAGTTCGGTGTTGCGCCGGGTCGAACTCCCACAGGTTGAAAGCCCGTTGTTGACACGGGAGGATCCGGCGGATGAGCATAACCTGGACAACGTTGACAAGTTTGAGCTTCTTGTCCACCAGGGTTTGGACGCATGTTTGGAGTCCGGTCAGCTCTCCTTTTTTACCCCACGACAGGCCCGTCTCTTTCCAGGAGGTGAGCCACGTAGGGGGTCCGGATCGGAACTCGGGGGCTGCGACCCATTCAGGGTCGCGCGGCTCGGTGATGTAAAACCACCCCGATTGCTACCCCTTTAGGGTCTCCATGAAGGAGCCCTCGAGCCATAGGACGTTGGGCATCTTGCCCACCATGGCGCCTCCGCACTCCGCCTGGGTGCCGCGCACCACCTTAGGCTTGACATTGAAAGTCTTGAGCCATCGACCGAAATGGGGGCAAATGCAGAGGAAGGCCTCGCACACGACGATAAACGTCGAGATGTTGAGGACAAAGTTCGGGGCCAGATCGTGGAAATCCAGGCCATAGTAGAACATGAGCCACCGGACAAATGGGTGGAGAGGGAACCCAGTCCGCGGAGGAAATGGGGGAGGAACACCACCCTCTCATGGGGCCTAGGGGTGGGGATGAGCTGCCCCTCTTTGGGAAGCCGGTGCGCAATGTCGTTAGACAAGTATCCGGCCTTCCTCAGTCTTTTGATGTGTCCCTCCGTGACGGAGGAGACCATCCACTTGCCTCCCGCTCCGGACATGACTGGAGAAGGTTGAGGTGGGGTGTGCGGACTTGGGCGCTGGAGCTCGAGTGCGCGGAAATGGATAGGCAAAGGAGGAAGAAGGCGTGGACGAAAAGGTGGATCCTTATCCCCTTATATGGGTGGACATGACTATGCGCCCCCACCAGCCTGGTAAAACTCGGTTATCTCCCAAGCGCTGTAATCAATGGCGCGGTTGGGTTACCCACACCCGTATTGATGAGAATCCCGGAATAAGGGGACACGATCTCTGCTTTGACAAGACGTGCCAAGGGAATCGCCTCGCTAAACGCGCTGAGGTGGGACAGTAAAACGATTCGAATAAAGACTTGGCCATGGTGTGATGTCACGCTATGGAATACGTCAGCAGATTAGATTTGTGTAAATATTATTCTCTCTATAGCAATATGTGGAAACTTATTTTGCAGAGCCGGACACTACCTTTGTGTTCAAAATCTTCTATGAAGTACTTGGAGGAGGAACCCGCCTTGCAATGTCGAAGACAATCTACGCGCCGGACTCGTCGTCATTGAAGCCTGGTTCAGGGGCTACTAAGGGAGTCCTGGATTAGGGAGCGTCCAGATAGCCGGACTATACCTTCGGCCGGACTCCTGGACTATGAAGATACAAGATTGAAGACGCCGTCCCGTGTCCGGAAGGTACTTTCCTTGGCGTGGAAGGCAAGCTTGGCGATACGGATATGTAGATCTCCTACCATTGTAACCGACTCTGTGTAACCCTAGCCCTCTCCGGTGTCTATATAAACCGGAGGGTTTTAGTCCGTAGGACGAACAACAATCATACCGTAGGCTAGATTCTAGGGTTTAGCCTCTCTGATCTCGTGGTAGATCTACTCTTGTACTACCCATATCATCAATATCAATCAAGCAGGACGTAGGGTTTTACCTCCATCAAGAGGGCCCGAACCTGGGTAAAACATCGTGTCCCCTGCCTCCTGTTACCATCCGCCTAGACACACAGTTTGGGACCCCCTACCCGAGATCCACCGGTTTTGACACCGACATTGGTGCTTTCATTGAGAGTTCCTCTGTGTCATCACTTTTAGGCGCGATGGCTTCTCCGATCATCAACATCGATGCGATCTAGGGTGAGACTTTTCTCCCCGGACAGATCTTCGTATTCGGCGGCTTTGCACTGCGGGCCAATTCACTTGGTCATCTGGAGCAGATCAAAAGCTACGCCCCTGGCCATCAGGTTAGATTTGGAAGTTTGAACTACACGGCCGACATCCGCGGAGACTTGATCTTCGACGGATTCGAGCCACAAGCCGAGCGCGCCGCACTATCACGATGGGCATGATCTAGCTCTGCCGTTGAACAGTGCCCTGGAGGCCGCACCCGCATCAGCTCCGACCCTTAATTCGAAGCCAACTGCGCCAATCAAGGATGGGTGGTTGGACACTGCCTCGGGGGCTGCAATCTCTACGGCGATCGAGCCGAACACCAGCCCTATTCTCTGCGAAGCCCGTGACTCCAAGGAGCCGGACTCCTCTCCTGACTCCGAGCCCTCCGCGCCCCTACCGATCGAACCCGATTGGGCGCCGATCATGGAGTTCACCGCCGCGGACATCTTTCAGCACTCGTCCTTCAGCGATATTCTGAATTCACTAAAGTCTCTCTCTTTATCAGGAGAGCCCTGGTCGGACTATGGTCAGCAAGGTTGGGATGCGGATGATGAAGAAATTCAAAACCCACCCACCACCCACTTCGTAGCCACTCTCGATGATTTAACCGACATGCTCGACTTCGACTCCGAAGACATCAACGGTATGGACGCCGATGCAGGAGACGATCAAGAACCAGCGCCTATAGGGCACTGGAAAGCCACCTCGTTGTATGATATATACATGGTGGACACCCCAAAAGAAGGCAATGGCGATGGAACAGCGGAGGATGACCCCTCCAAGAATTAGCCTAAGCGCCGGCGTCAGCGGCGCCGCTCTAAATCCCGCCAAAGCAAAAACGGTGATTTTGGCACAGGAGATAATAACACACCGGACAGTGCCGAAGACAACCACCTCTAGCAAGATTCAGCACACGAGGATGGAGAAGCCAGCCCTCATGAGAGAGCGGCAGGCAGAGAGGTCGAGGACGATAATTATATGCCTCCCTCCGAAGACGAGGCAAGCCTCGACGACGACGAATTTGTTGTGCCGGAGGATCCCGTCGAACAAGAGCGTTTCAGACGCAGGCTTATGGCCACGGCGAGCAGCCTCAAGAAAAAACAACAACAGCTTAGAGCTGATCAAGATTTGCTAGCCGACAGATGGACTGAAGTCCTTGCGGCCGAAGAGTATGAACTTGAACGCCCCTCCAAGAGCTACCCAAAGCACGGGTTGCTACCCTAATTAGAGGAGGAAGCACCTAAACCTACATCACCAGCGCATGATGCTGCCGACCGGCCACCCCATGGCCGCGACAGAGAGGCCTCTCGGCCCTCCACTCAAGCCGCACCCCGGCGCCGCTTAAAAAATACCAAGGAACGGGAAACCGCGCCAGACCTGCGAGATATATTGGAAGACAAGGCAAGGCAAACAACATCGATCTACGGATCGTGTGGGCGCCCCACGACACGAGACGGTACTCATCACGCCGGGTATAGTAAATCTGGCCGGGCCGAACACAGTAGACAAAGCTCGTTTGAGTTGCGTCGTGATATAGCCCAATACAGAGGCGCCGCACACCCACTATGCTTCATAGATGAAGTAATGGATCATCAAATCCCCGAAGGTTTCAAACCCGTGAATATCGAATCATATGATGGCACAACAGATTTTGCGGTATGGATCGAGGATTATCTCCTTCATATCCACATGGCCCGCGGTGATGACCTACACGCCATCAAATACCTCCACTCAAGCTTAAAGGACCAGCTCGGCATTGGCTTAACAGCTTGCCAGCAGAATCAATTGGTTGTTGGGAGGACCTAGAAGCCGCATTCCTCGACAATTTCCAGGGCATTTATGTGCGACCACCAGACGCCAATGACCTAAACCACATAATTCAACAGCCAGAGGAATCGGCCAAATAACTCTGGACACGGTTCCTAACCAAGAAAAATCAAATCATCGACTGTACGGATGCAGAGGCCCTAGAAGCCTTCAAGCATAACATCCGCGATGAGTGGCTTGCACGACACCTAGGACAGGAAAAGCCGAAATCTATGGCAGCCCTCACGACACTTATGACCTGCTTTTGCGCGGGAGAAGACAGCTGGCTAGCTCGCAGCAATAACATGACCAAGAGCCCTGGTAATTCGGATACCAAGGACAGCAGTGGCAGGTCGCGTCGCAACAAGCAAAAGCGTCGCATTAACGGCAACAATGCTGAGGATACGGCAGTTAATGCCGGATTCAGAGGCTCTAAACCCGGTCAGCGGAAAAAGCCATTCAATATAAATACGCCGGGCCCATCCAGTTTGGACCGAATACTCGACCGCTCATACCAGATACATGGCACCCCCGAAAAACCTGCCAATCACACCAACAGGGATTGTTGGGTGTTCAAGCAGGCAGGCAAGTTAAATGCCGAAAGCAGAGACAAGGGGCTGCATAGCAACGACGAGGAGGAGCCCCGGCCGCCGAACAACAGTGGACAGAAAGGGTTTCCCCCACAAGTGCGGATGGTGAACATGATATACACAACCCACGTCCCCAAGAGGGAGCGGAAGCATGCGCTAAGGGACGTATACGCGATGGAGCCAGTCGCCCCAAAGTTCAACCCATGGTCTTCCTGCCCGATCGCTTTTGATCGAAGGAACCACCCCACTAGCATCCGTCATGGCGGATTCGCCGCATTGGTTATAGAACCAATTATTGACGGATTTCACCTCACTAGATTCTTTATGGACGGCGGCAGCAGCCTGAACCTGCTTTACCAGGATATAATGCAAAAAATGGGCATCGATCCCTCGAGGATTAAACCCACTAAAACGACCTTTAAAGGCATCATACCAGGTGTAGAGGCCAACTGTACAGGCTTAGTTACACTTGAAGTGGTCTTCGGATCTCCGGATAATTTCCGAAGCGAGGAGTTAATCTTCGACATAGTCCCGTTCTGCAGTGGCTATCACGCACTGCTCGAGAGAACCGCATTTGCCAAGTTCAAAGCGGTGCTGCACTACGCATACCTCAAGCTCAAGATGCCAGGCCCTCGAGGAGTCATCATGGTCAATGGAAACACCGAACGCTCTCTTCGAACGGAGGACCATACGGCGGCTATCGCAGCGGAAGTACAAAGCAGCCTCTCAAGGCAATTCTCCAGTCCGGCCGTTAAACATCTAGACACCGTCAAGCGCGCCCGGAGTAACCTACAACAAGACCGCCTAGCACGTTCCGAGCAAGCGTAGCAATGCGGCCCCAACCCCAGCCCTCGCGAACTTGCGAAACCAGTGTTGCGCATACATAACTACGCTCTGGAAATACCATGGGCACAGGGGGAGGGGCACCATCGCGGCATGCCCGAAACGCGGCTTAAACCGCACTAGGGGCTGCCGATTTCTTAATTTTCTCTTATTTTCAGGACTCCACTCTTCGGAAGGCCTGTCCGGCAGTACAATTGCCGCACAAACGATACAACAACCAGGGGAGCAGAAAGCTACGCCGCACTACGAAACTCTAAGGTGGTCTCTATAACGAGTAGTATACCTGTTTCACATTCAATTCCGCAGCTCGCCCTTGGAAAGGACATGTTAGATAGTCCCATCTTTTGCTTATCGCACTATTTCTATCATTCTGCTTCGATCGCAGCCTTTTTAAATAAACAATGCATAGCTTCCGTCTATTATTGCATTACTCTTTTTTACGAATATATGTTCATTAATGACATGTTGCACCCGTACACTTTGGTACGGCCAATACGCCAGGGGCTTAAGTACCCCACAATATGGTGTGAGAAGTCCGAACACTTTCACAAGTGCGGCACCCCGAACTTATAGCATTATATGCATCGGCTCCGAATCATGTCTTGGGTCAATAGTTGGGTTTGCCCGGCTCCTATGTTTTGATACCTTACGTTCCGTTATATCGGCTAAGGTAGCACTAGGAGAACTACTGCGATTGTGCCCCAGTTGAGCTGGGCTAAGAACCTCAATAGAGAAAGCTAAAACTGACCGTCATGATGAGGCGAGAGCTGGTCGCTGTTCGAGAGGTTTTCGAGTCCCTAAAGACTTATGCCGCTTAGAGCGAGGAGTCGGCTTTGTCCGGCCTAGGCGTGGATAGCGCCCCGAACTCGGTCTTCCGAACACTAGGGGCTTTGCCGAAATTTAAAATTATAGAATTCTATGGCTAAGTGAGAGTGTTCAAGCATTATAGTCCAATTGCCTTGTTCGTTGTGTTGAGCGCCTCCCTCGAAGGACCCAAGAATGGGAAAAAGAGCGCTCATGTTTATCCTGAACACCCCAGCACTCGTGGCATGGGGGCAGAAGCTGACGACTCGCCATCTCTCAAATTTGATAAACGGACACACAGAAGGTAATATTTTAAATTCAAAAGCGTTGCTTAGCGCATATGAACAAATTTTCAGCGTACAGGATCACAAATGCAAGTTTACTCAAAAATTACATCTTTGGAGCATTCATCCGCTATAAGGCGGGCACCCTTCAGGACGCCCTCATAATACGCTTCCGGGATGCGATGCTCCTTGCCCGGTGGCGGCCCATCCTTCACCAGCTTCTCCGCATCCATCTTGCCCCAGTGCACTTTAGCACGGGCAAGCGCCCTACGGGCACCTTCGATGCAGACGGAGCGCTTGATTACTTCAAGCCGTGGATAGGCATCCACCAGCCGCCTCACCAGCCCGAAGTAGCTACCAGGCAGAGCCTCTCCAGGCCAAAGCCGAACTATGAGGCCCTTTATGGCTTGTTCGGCCACCTTGTGGAGCTCGACCATTTGCTTCAGCTGGTCGCTCAAAGGCACCAGGTGTCCGGCCTCAGCATACTGAGACCAGAACACCTTCTCCGTCGAGCTCCCCTCCTCGGCTCGGTAGTAGGAAGCGGCATCAGACGCACTGTGGGGCAAATCGGCGAACGCTCCTGGAGAGCTCCGGACTCGGGTAAGTAACAAGTAATTCACTTTCACGTCTTGCTTTGCATAATGAATGCCTTACCTGCCGCTATTTTCTTCATCGCTTCAATTTCTTGGAGGGCTTTCTGGGCTTCGGCCTTGGCAGACTTCGCGCTTTTGAGGGCTGCCGCAAGCTCGGACGCTTGCGTCTTTGAGTCAAGCTCCAAACTCTCGTGTTTTTTCACGAGAGCCTGGAGCTCTTTCTGCACCTCCTCCACCCGCGCCTCCTGCTTCCCTCTCTCTGTGCGCTTCACGGCCGCTCTGTTTTTGGCCTCGGACAACGCTTTCTTAAGGGTTGCCACCTCGGTCGTGGCCCCTATAATAGCACGTTGATCCTGTCATTTTTTGCAACCACATCTTCTCTATATACTTGCGCAAGGTATTACTTACCTTCCTTCTCCTCGAGTTGCCTCTTGGCATGGCCGAGCTCGTTCTCGGACCGCGCGAGGTTTTGCTTCAGCGTATCCACCTCCATAGTCAGTGCGGCGGAGGCCAGCAGCGAAGCCTGCATACGCATATTGACTTAATTATGTTAGACTCTTGCGAATGTTATTAGATCCTCTATTCAGCTTTTCTTTCCGAACGCCGAACAGAGCATCAGGGGCTACTGTCTATGCGGTAATATTTTTACATATTCTTTACTTACCTCAAAGCCTATTAGAAGGCCGGCACAGGCTTCAGTCAGTCCGCTCTTGGCGGACTGAACCTTCTGGATCACCGCACTCATAATATTGCGGTGCTCCTCGTCGATGGAGGCGCCGTTAAGCACCTCCAGCAAATTGTCTGGTGCCTCCGATTGGACGGAGGTCACCGGCTCGGTAGGCTTGCTCCTCTTGGAAGGAGACTGCCTACCGGAGTCCAGAACCGTTGAAGGTTCCGGCGCGGTGTCCGGCTCAAGGCCGGACTTGGAGCCCTTGGGGGTTCTATCCCCTTCACGCCTGGAGTCCGGGAGGTCGCCTTGCGGCGCCTCCAGGACCACCTCCTCCTGGCTTGGAACCTGTTGGGACGCCACCTCGGCGTCGTCCGTAGGGTGGGGGGAGGTAGCCGTCGGAAGAGAATTCACATCCGACGAATCGAGGGAGCCGCTCGATGACTCATCGAGCCCGGCCTTGGGCGGACTGCACAGTCATATTCGGCGTAAGGAGGAGCTGTGCAAGAAAGGAACACTATGAATTGCTCTGGTGTCCGAATACTTACGATCTCGCCAGGGGCTTGGCCCTGTGCGGCCACTCCTCTTTGCCGTCATCGGCATTGGTGGAGCAGTCCGGAGGAAGGGTCTTCCCCTTCTTAGACCCTTCGGCCTCCCCAGTTGGGGCGGCCTTCCTTTTCTTCTCTCCCCCTGCTAGAGGGGGGGGTCTCTTCTTCCTCCTCCTCGTCTTCATGGTAGGAGTGCGTCTTGGAGTCGTCGGATGATGAATCCGACACCGCCAGGCGCCGGGCACTCTTTCGAGTCCCTGTGGCCTTCTTCTTGGCCTTCTTCTCCGGCACCACATAGGGTGCCGGAACCAGCAGCTTCTCCAAGCGAGCGTCCGCTGGGCCTTTGGGCAAAGGAGCCGGACAATTGACCTGTCTGGACGTCTCCTGCCAAACCTGTCAAAGGTAAGGGAGCTTAGATCCTGCATGGAGTCAAACTATGAAAAACTAATACCCTATAAAAGGTAAAAACAGCTTACCGCACTAGCGTGACGCTGCATGCTGAATCCGCGATCCTCGGTAGCGGATGCGGGGGCCTCAGCGCCCTTGAAAAGCACCTTCTAGGCATCTTCATACGTCGTGTCGAAGAGACTGCTCAGAGTTTGGTGTTGCGCTGGGTCGAACTCCCACATGTTGAAAGCCCGTTGTTGACACGGGAGGATCCGGCGGATGAGCATAACCTGGACTACGTTGACAAGTTTGAGCTTCTTGTCCACCAGGGTTTGGACGCATGTTTGGACTCCGGTCAGCTCTCCTTTTTTACCCCACGACAGGCCCGTCTCTTTCCAGGAGGTGAGCCGCGTAGGGGGTCCGGATCGGAACTCGGGGGCTGCGACCCATTCAGGGTCGCGCGGCTCGGTGATGGAAAACCACCCCGATTGCCACCCCTTTAGGGTCTCCACGAAGGAGCCCTCGAGCCATAGGACGTTGGGCATCTTGCCCACCATGGCGCCTCCGCACTCCGCCTGGGTGCCGCGCACCACCTTCGGCTTGACATTGAAAGTCTTGAGCCATCGGCCGAAATGGGGGCGGATGCAAAGGAAGGCCTCGCACACGACGATAAACGCCGAGATGTTGAGGACAAAGTTTAGGGCCAGATCGTGGAAATCCAAGCCATAGTAGAACATGAGCCCCCGGACAAATGGGTGGAGAGGGAAGCCAAGTCCGCGGAGGAAATGGGGGAGGAACACCACCCTCTCATGGGGCCTAGGGGTGGGGATGAGCTGCCCCTCTTCGGGAAGCCGGTGCGCAATGTCGTTAGACAAGTATCCGGCCTTCCTCAGTCTTTTGATGTGTCCCTCTGTGACGGAGGAGACCATCCACTTGCTTCTCGCTCTGGACATGACTGGAGAAGGTTGAGGTGGGGTGTGCGGACTTGGGCGCTGGAGCTCGAGTGCGCAGAAATGTATAGGCAAAGGAGGAAGAAGGCGTGGATGAAAATGTGGATCCTTATCCCCTTATATGGGTGGACGTGACTATGCGCCCCCACCAGACTGGTAAAACTCGCTTATCTCCCAAGCGCCGTAATCAATGGCGCGGTTGGGTTACCCACGCCCGTATTGATGAGAATCCCGGAATAAGGGGACACGATCTCTGCTTTGACAAGACGTGCCAAGGGAATCGCCTCGCTAAACGCGCTGAGGTGGGACAGTAAAACGATTCGAATAAAGACTTGGCCGTGGTGTGATGTCATGCTACGGAATACGTCAGCAGATTAGATTTGTGTAAATATTATTCTCTCTATGGCAATATGTGGAAACTTATTTTGCAGAGTCGGACACTACCTTTGTGTTCAAAATCTTCTATGAAGTACATGGAGGAGGAACCTGCCTGGCAATGCCGAAGACAATCTGCGCGCCGGACTCGTCGTCATTGAAGCCTGGTTCAGGGGCTACCGAGGGAGTCCTGGATTAGGGGGTGTCCGGATAGCCGTATTATACCTTCGGCCGGACTCCTGGACTATGAAGATACAAGATTGAAGACGTCGTCCCGTGTCCGGAAGGTACTTTCCTTGGCGTGGAAGGCAAGCTTGGCGATACGGATATGTAGATCTCCTACCATTGTAACCGACTCTGTGTAACCCTAGCCCTCTCCGATGTCTATATAAACCAGAGGGTTTTAGTCCGTAGGACGAACAACAATCATACTGTAGGCTAGCTTCTAGGGTTTAGCCTCTCTGATCTCGTGGTAGATCTACTCTTGTACTACCCATATCATCAATATCAATCAAGCAGGACGTAGGGTTTTACCTCCATCAAGAGGGCCCGAACCTGGGTAAAACATCATGTCCCCTGCCTCCTGTTACCATCCGCCTAGACGCACAGTTCGGGACCCCCTACCCGAGATCCGCCGGTTTTGACACCGACGTTGGTGCTTTCATTGAGAGTTCCTCTGTGTCATCACTTTTAGGCCCGATGGCTTCTTCGATCATCAACAGCGATGCGATCCAGGGTGAGACTTTTCTCCCCGGACAGATCTTCGTATTCAGCGGCTTTGCACTGCGGGCCAATTCGCTTGGTCATCTGGAGCAGATCGAAAGCTACGCCCCTGGCCATCAGGTTAGATTTGGAAGTTTGAACTACACGGCCGACATCCGCGGAGACTTGATCTTCGATGGATTCGAGCCACAAGCCGAGCGCGCCGCACTGTCACGATGGGCATGATCTAGCTCTGCCGCCAAACAGTGCCCTGGAGGCCGCACCCGCATCAGCTCCGACCCTTAATTCGGAGCCAACTGCGCCAATCGAGGATGGGTGGTTGGACACCACCTCGGGGGCTGCAACCTCTACGGCGATCGAGCCAAACACCAGCCCTATTCTCTGTGAAGCCTGTGACTCCAAGGAGCCGGACTCCTCTCCTGACTCCGAGCCCTCCGCGCCCCTACCGATCGAACCCGATTGGGCGCCGATCATGGAGTTCACTGCCACTGACAGCTTTCAGCACTCGTCCTTCGGCGATATTCTAAATTCACTAAAGTCTCTCTCTTTATCAGGAGAGCCCTGGCCGGACTATGGTCAGCAAGGTTGGGATGCGGATGGTGAAGAAATTCAAAACCCACCCACCACCCACTTCGTAGCAACTGTCGATGATTTAACCGACATGCTCGACTTCGACTCCGAAGACATCGACGGTATGGACACCGATGCAGGAGACGATCAAGAACCAGCGCCTATACTAGAGGGCACTGGAAAGCCACCTCGTCGTATGATATATACATGGTGGACACCCCAAAAGAAGGCAATGGCGATGGAACAGCGGAGGATGACCCCTCCAAGAATCAGCCTAAGCGCCGGCGTCAGCGGCGCCGCTCTAAATCCCGCCAAAGCAAAAACGGCGATTCTGGCATGGGAGATAATAACACCCCGGACAGTGCCGAAGACAACCACCTCCAGCAAGATTCAGCACAGGAGGATGGAGAAGCCAACCCTCATGAGAGAGCGGCAGACAGAGAGGTCGAGGACGATAATTATATGCCTCCCTCCGAAGATGAGGCAAGCCTCGACGACGACGAATTTGTCGTGCCGGAGGATCCCGTCGAACAAGAGCATTTCAAACGCAGGCTTATGGCCACGGCGAGCAGCCTCAAGAAAAAACAGCAACAACTTAGAGCTGATCAAGATTTGCTAGCCGATAGATGGACTGAAGTCCTTGCGGCCGAAGAGTATGAACTCGAACGCCCCTCCAAGAGCTACCCAAAGCGCAGGTTGCTACCCCAATTAGAGGAGGAAGCACCTAAACCTACATCACCAGCGCATGATGTGGCCGACCGGCCACCCCATGGCCGCGACAGAGAGGCCTCTCGACCCTCCACTCAAGCCGCACCCCGGCGCCGCTTAAAAAATACCAAGGAACGGGAAAACGTGCCAGACCTGCGAGATATATTGGAAGACAAGGCAAGGCAAACAAGATCGATCTACGGATCGCGTGGGCACCCCACGACACGAGACGGTACTCGTCACGCCAGATACAGTAAATCCGGTCGGGCCGAACATAGTAGACAAAGCTCGTTTGAGCTGCGTCGTGATATAGCCCAATACAGAGGCGCCGCACACCCACTATGCTTCATAGATGAAGTAATGGATCATCAAATCCCCGAAGGTTTCAAACCTGTGAACATCGAATCATACGATGGCACAACAGATCCTGCGGTATGGATCGAGGATTATCTCCTTCATATCCACATGGCCCGCGGTGATGACCTACACGCCATCAAATACCTCCCACTCAAGCTTAAAGGACCAGCTCGGCATTGGCTTAACAGCTTGCCAGCAGAATCAATTGGGTGTTGGGAGGACCTGGAAGCCACATTCCTCGACAATTTCCAAGGCACTTATGTGCGACCACCAGATGCCGATGACCTAAGCCACATAATTCAGCAGCCAGAGGAATCGGCCAAACAATTCTAGACATGGTTCCTAACCAAGAAAAATCAAATCATTGACTGTCCAGACACAGAGGCCCTAGCAGCCTTCAAGCATAACATCCGCGACGAGTGGCTTGCACGGCACCTAGGACAGGAAAATCTGAAATCTATGGCAGCCCTCACGACACTTATGACCCGCTTTTGTGCGGGAGAAGACAGCTGGCTAGCTCGCAGCAATAACATGACCAAGAGCCCTGGTAATTCGGATACCAAGGACAGCAGTGGCAGGTCGCGTCGCAACAAGCAAAAGTGCCGCATTAACAGCGACAATGCTGAGGATATGACAGTTAATGCCGGATTCAGAGGCTCTAAACCCGGTCAGCGGAAAAGGGCATTCAAAAGAAATACTCTGGGCCCGTCCAGTTTGGACCGAATACTCGACCGCTCATGCCAGATACATGGCACCCCCGAAAACCAGCCAATCCCACCTGATAATCCAAATGATATTTCTATGTCTGATGCTGAAACACAATCTAGTAGTGAACATGAACCTAGTAAAAAAATTAATGATGGTGTTCATGATGATGCTCAACCTAGTAATGACAATGATGTAGAAATTGAACCTCCTGTTGATCTTGATAACCCACAATCAAAGAATCAACGTTATGATAAAAGAGACTTTGTTGCTAGGAAACATGGTAAAGAAAGGGAACCTTGGGTTCAGAAACCCATGCCTTTTCCTCCAAAACCATCCAAGAAAAAGGATGATGAGGATTTTGAGCGCTTTGCTAAAATGATTAGGCCTATCTTTTTGTGTATGTGATTAACTGATGTGCTCAAAACAAATCCTTATGCTAAATATATGAAAGATATCATCACTAATAAAATAAAGATACCGGAAGCTGAAATTTCCACCATGCTTGCTAATTATACTTTTAAGGGTGGAATACCAAAGAAACTTGGAGACCCCGGAGTACCTACTATACCTTGCTCCATTAAAAAGAATTATATTAAAACTGCTTTATGTGATGTTGGAGCCGGTATTAGTGTTATGCCTCTCTCTTTATATCGTAGACTTGACTTGAATAAGCTGACACCTACTGAAATATCTTTGCAAATGGCTGATAAATCAACTGCTATACCTGTCGGTATTTGTGAGGATGTGCCTGTTGTGGTTGCAAACGTTACTATTTTAACGGACTTTGTTATACTTGATATTCCCGAGGACGATAGTATGTCTATTATTCTTGGAAGACCTTTTCTTAATACTGCAGGGGCTGTTATTGATTGCAACAACGGCAATGTCACTTTTCATGTTAATGATAATGAGCATACGGTACACTTTCCGAGGAAACAACCCCAAGTTCATAGTATCAACTCTATTGGAAAAATTCCATCGATTATATTTGGAGGTTTTGAATTTCCTCTGCCTACTGTCAAGAAGAAATATGATATACTTATTATTGGGGATGTGCATATCCCCGTTGAGGTAACTTAGTGTTATTCGAAATATCGCTGGTTTCATGATTATCGGAACGAGTTTGTTAACAAGACTTGATCAACCTTGTTAGTGGATTATTTTTGATGAGCATGAGATGGATGAAACTAGAAGCATAAACTTCTGTACCCTCTCTATACTTTCTGTTATTTATATTAAATAAAGTAAAAATAATATTTTTCTGTCTGTTTCCTGACTTATCCGTGCAATATAAAAATATCCCGAAAATAAAAGTCCTCAGAATGCCATGCCAATTTAATATGATTATTTCGGGAATATTTGAGGATTTACTGTGCAAAAATTACCGCGGGAGGAGCTGCCACCTGGCCACGAGGGTGGTGGGCGCGTCCCCCCTATAGGGCGCGCACCTGCCTCGTGGGCCCATGGTGGCCCTCCTCCACTTATCCCGGCACCCATCTTCTTCCTCTATCTCACACAAACCCGAAAAACCAACTCAAGCACGAGTTCCAGCCACTTTTGCTGCGATTTTCGATCTCCTTGCTCAAAGCACCTCTCGCAAAACTGCTTGGGGAGATTGTTCCTTGAATATAATGAGGAGATTTTTGAGGGGCTCATCGAGCCAAAGCTCGAAGGAAAAGGCACCGAAGCCTAAGTATAATTTACCATGCACCGCGGAGATTCGGGCATGTGAATGGCCTTCTGAAGATTTCTTGAGAGCAGCCGGTATCTATGAAGATTTTCATGAATTGGCTCACAATGCAGGCCTCGCCGCTTTCCTTCATGACCAATGCGATCAGTATCTCTTACTCATAAATACCTTTGTGCAAAACTTTCAGTTTCATTCTAGGAACTCACCACCTACGGTGGAGTTTCATTTATATGATGAGCATAAGGAGATGTCACTTTATGATTTCTGTCGGATTTGTTTAGTCCCTTTTGAGGGCAAGACAGAAGAACCACATCATGATGATGTGGCTGGGTTTATTGATAATATCACTGTAGGAGAAACTAGGAAGGTTTCCGATGCACGAATCACTAGCATACATTTTCCTGTTTTGCATTACTTTGCATTATTTGCTAGTCGTTGTTTAATTGGACGCGGAAATTCTGGAAACCTTAGTATCCTTGATTTAATTATTCTGCTCCAAGGTTTATACAGTGATAACACTTTTAGTTTGGGCGGTATTACTGCTAGACGGTTAAATATGAATCGTACTAAGGGCCCCATCTTTGAAGGCATCTATGCCACACGCCTAGCCGCACATTTTAACATACCTATTAGGCATGCTGAGAAGGAAGAAAAGGTGCTGCCCTATGTTTATCTAGATCATAAAAGTATGGTGGCACATGATTTTATTGTTAAAAATAGGGCAGGGGAGCTTAAATATCAATTGTTCTTTAATAAACATCATCCTGAGACTATTACCTTGCCTGCTCCTTCTTTGTTTGATTTGACTGCAGGCACGTACCTTGTTCCGTTGACGGCTATTCACGCCTACCGGAACCCTGCACCAGTCGAGGAGCCAGAACAGGAACCATAAGATGAGCCTCCACGACAATCTGTTTATTCTTGAGATCCAGAGATGACTATCAGCCAGTGGCAGTCAGAGTCTTCTTCTTCATCACAGTATGATCCCAACTATTCTTCCTCAGCACAGTACGACCCCAACAACTATTATTATGGATATCCGACAGGCCAGCCGTGGCCATAGACCAACTTAGGCCAAAAGCCTAAGCTTGGGGGAGTACGTATCTCTCACCGACATTACATTTATGTTCACACACACTCATTGCTAGATGTCGGTGCTCATACTTTTTCACTGTAATATCCATGCTAGTTTATTTTCTTTTTCCTGCTTTCTTCTTGTGTGTTTGCTAAACCTTAAGAAAAAATAAAAAAATAGTAGTATTTTATTTTTCTGTTATAGTAGTAATAATTAAAAAGAAAACCCAAAAATATTTCCTGTTCTTCTTTTGCTTGTTGGGAGCTTTCCCGTGTAAATAGTTTTATTTCTTTTGTTTTCTTTGGGGGTCAGTAGGAGAAGACCATAATTAAATTATTGAAGTGGCTCTTATATGCATTATTGTTGAATTAACCCAGAGCTCATATTGCCTTGTCTTCTCCTGTTTATTGAATGCTCGCAGATTCCAGCTTAGTCCAATGCACGTGCACTCTTATTATTATTCACGTCGTTCGGTCATGCAAGTGAAAGGCAATTATGATGATATATGATGGACTGACTGAGATGAGAAAAGCTGGTATGAACTCGACCTCTTTTGTTTTTGTAAATATGATGAGTCCCTCGTTCTTGATTCAGCTTATTATGAATAAACATGCTTGCAATGACAATTAGAGATCATCGTTGCTTGTGCCATGCTTGATTAGCTATGAGTTATAATGGTTTACCTTGTGTTCCAACATGCTATTGAGATGATTATGATGTGGTATGATGGGGTGGTATCCTCCTTTGAATGATTTAAGTGACTTGACTTGGCACATGTTCACGCATGTAGTTGAAACAAAATCAACATAGCCTTCACGATATTTATGTTCATGGTGGATTATATCCTACTCATGCTTGCATCCAATGTTTATTAATTTTAATGCATGTACATGGCTGTTGTCGCTCTCTAGTTGGTCTCTTCCCAGTCTTTTGCTAGCCTTCACTTGTACTAAGCGGGAATACTTCTTGTGCATCCAATCCCTTAAACCCCAAAGTAATTCCAGATGAGTCCACCATACCTTCCTATATGCGGTATCTACCTGCCGTTCCAAGTAAATTTGTATGTGCCAAACTCTAAATCTTCAAATAAACATTCTATTTTGTATGCTTGAATAGCTCATGTATCAACAAAGGTTGTCCTTATCTTCCGTGTTAGGCGGGTTATTCTCAAGAGGAGTGGACTCCTCTCCTCACTCACGAGAAAATGGCTGGTCACTGGGATGCCCAGTCCCATGCTTTATGCAAACTAAATCAAAATTAATTGCAAACAAAACTCCCCCTAGGACCTGATGTATGTTGGAGGCACTCGTTGTTTCGAGCAAGCCATGGATTGATGCTTGTTGGTGGAGGGGGAGTATAAACTTTACCATTCTGTTTGGGAACCGCCTATAATGTGTTTAGCATGGAAGATATCGCCATATCTTAGTTGTTATGTTGACAATGAAAGTATACCGCTCAAAATACAATTTATCTCTATTTCAAAACTGAGCTCTGGCACCTCTACAAATCCCTGCTTCCCTCTGCAAAGGGCCTATCCATTTACGTTTATGTTGAGTCATCACCCTCTTATTAAAAAGCATTAGCTGGAGAGCATAGCCGTCATTTGCATTCATCACTGTTAATTTATATTGGGTGTGACTATGATTGGATCTCTTTTACCATGAATTACAATGTCTAGTCAGTCCTTGATCTTTAAAGGTGCTCTGCATTTATGTTTTGCGGTCTCAGAAAGGGCTAGCGAGATACCATCCTGTTATATCATATTATGATTGTTTTGAGAAAGTGTTGTCACCCGAGATTTATTATTATGACTTGCTAGTTGATTATGCTATTGATATGAGTAATTGTGAAACCTGAGAATTATGGAAAATGTGGTTAGTTATGATATATGCTGAAAACTTGAATGCTGGCTTGACATAGTTACAACAACAAGAGCAAAGAGAGTTTGTAAAAGTTTTTCTTTCTTTCTTTCAGTTTGTCAACGGAATTGCTTGAGGACAAGCAAGGGTTTAAGCTTGGGGGAGTTGATACGTCTCCGTTGTATCTACTTTTCCAAACACTTTTGCCCTTGTTTTGGACTCTAATTTGTATGATTTGAATGGAACTAACCCGGACTGACGCTGTTTTCAGCAGAATTACCATGGTGTTGTTTTATGTGCAGAAAACAAATATTCTCGGAATGACCTGAAACTCCACGGAACATCTTAGAAAAAACAAAAAAAATCCTCACCAAAGATGAAGACCAGGGGGCCCACACCCTTCTCACTAGGGTGGGGGGCGCCCCCCCCTAAGGCGCGCCCCCTACCTCGTGGGCCCCCTAGAAACCCTTCGACGCCAACTCCAACTCTATATATTTGCTTTCGGAGAGAAAAAACTCAAAGAGAAGAAATCATCGTGTTTTACGATACAGAGCCGCCGCCAAGCCCTAAAACCTCTCGGGAGGGCTGATCTGGAGTCCGTTCGGGGCTCCGGAGAGGGGGATTCATCGCCGTCGTCATCATCAACCATCCTCCATCACCAATTTCATGATGCTCACCGCCGTGCGTGAGTAATTGCATCGTAGGCTTGCTTGACGGTGATGGGATGGATGAGATTTATCATGTAATCGAGTTAGTTTTGTTAGGGTTTGATCCATAGTATCCATTATGTTCTAAGATTGATGTTGCTATGACTTTGCTATGCTTAATGCTTGTCACTAGGGCCCGAGTGCCATGATTTCAGATCTGAACCTATTATGTTTTCATGAATATATGTGAGTTCTTGATCCTATCTTGCAAGTCTATAGTCACCTACTATGTGTTATGATCCGGCAACCCCGAAGTGACAATAATCGGGACCACTCCCGGTGATGACGATAGTTTGAGGAGTTCATGTATTCACTATGTGCTAATGTTTTGTTTCGGTTCTCTATTAAAAGGAGGCCTTAATATCCCTTAGTTTCCAATAGGACCCCACTGCCACGGGAGGGTAGGACAAAAGATGTCATGCAAGTTCTTTTCCATAAGCACGTATGACTATATACGGAATACATGCCTACATTACATTGACGAATTGGAGCTAGTTCTGTGTCACCCTATGTTATGACTGTTACATGATGAACCGCATCCGGTATAATTATCCATCACTGATTCTGTGCCTACGAGTTTTCCATATACTGGTTTACGCTTATTTACTTTCCCGCTGCTACTGTTACAATCACTACAAAATACCAAAAACATTACTTTTGCAGTCTTTACTTTTGTTGCCGCTACCGCCACTATCATATTACTTTGCTACTAAACACTTTGCTGCAGATACTAAGTTTCCAGGTGTGGTTGAATTGACAACTCAGCTGCAAATACTTGAGAATATTCTTTGGCTCCCCTTGTGTCGAATCAATAAATTTGGGTTGAATACTCTACCCTCGAAAGCTGTTGCGATCCCCTATACTTGTGGGTTATCAGTGGTCCGGCGAGTACGTTGACGGGGCAAGACGAGGAAGGCCAGGAACAAGCAGATCGGCGCGTGGGGAGCTCGGATCCAGCGGAAGAGGCGATGCTCGACGCGGGAGTAGAGGACGGCTCCGAGCTCAGGGTTGCGGAGGAGCAAGGGACTGCGGCTGCGGACATCGAGGGGCTCCGGTGAGGTCTTGGCAGCGAGGCAGGGACTTGGCGAGACTCCGGAAGGGGGCGGCTTCGGCCTGAACTGGACGGCACGGCGAGCAGCAAAGCAACAACGGGTTTAGGTGCTGGCCACGGTCAGACGAGCAACGGGCACGGTAGCAAGAACGAGCAAACAGGGCGGCGTGGAACTTGGCGGGGCGGCGGAGCCGAGGGCGTCCTTCCTGGAATGATGCGTGAAAGCAGAGGCCCGGCGGCAGCGGAACATGGCGAAGACGGGGCATCTCCGGCAAGGCGAGGAAGGAGAGGATGGCCATGGCGAGGCCCTGGATGGCGGAGGTCGTAGAGTCCTGTCCCTGGCAAAGAGAGACAGACAGAGAGAGTTGAGACAGAGAAGAAAGAGAGAGGGGAAGGAAGAGAGCAGTGGAGGAACGGCGACGGGGTCAGCCTGCAGGCTCGCGGGAGGTCTCTGCGAGGAGAGGCTGGGATGGATCGGCGCTCCTCTCGATCCAGATCGAGGCAGGCGCTCTTGATTGGCCGGGCACGGAAAACCGAGTGGAGTTAGGTGGGCGTGGCGGCGCTGCGAGGGAATTTGGGCAGGTGGATGTGGAATGGATGGGACAGATCCCTAGTTTCTAGGGTTTGGTCTAGATTTAGATTAGGGAGTATATTTATATATATAAGGAAAGAGGGAGAGTTTAGGGGCTAATGCATCCCTCCAATAAAATTGAGCGGTCGAGAAAAATATGTTGGGAAGTCCAAGTAACAAAACGGAGACGTTTTGTAGATGTTTGGGGATGATCCGGACACAACGGTGACAACTGTGCGGGTCGGGTTCGGGACAACTTTCGGACGCGCGCGAGGGAAGGTCCGCAGGCTGACGAGAGAGGTTAAGTTGGGCCTGGAAGTAGGTAGTGGACTGTGCAGAAGGCCTCAGGCTGAGAAAAGAGAAGAGAGAAGACCCGGCGACTATTTCCGGAGACCGAAAACGTCTGACATTTGACCGACTATATTGTCGCTATAGTTAAACGTTGGGGCGTCAAACGAACTCCGAATGCGAAGAAACTTGACAAGCGGTCTATCTACACTATAATAAGACCACATGCCAACTTTCATCCCACTCCGAGAACATTTTCCGTCCACTTATAAAATACTATTTCGGACATGCCGCGGGCGCGTGCAAGTGTGTCTGGGCTCGGAACGGACAACGGACGGAAACGAGGAGACTAGGACGGATGCAAGTTTTGAAAACATGATGATGCAATGCACATGATGACATGGCAAGATGCAACACGCAAGCGAATGACATGGCAACGACAACGAATCACTAGAAGACACCTGGCACAACGGTCTCGGGGCGTCACATGAATGAAAGAAGGGAAATAGATGAAGTATTCTTTAAACACGAACCTATTCTGAAACACAATTTGCCTGTTGAAATCCTAGGGGATACCCCTCCACCTAAGGGTGATCCCGTGTTTGAGCTTAAACTGTTGCCTGATAATCTTAAATATGCTTATCTTGATGAAAAGAAGATATATCCTGTTATTATTAGTGCTAACCTTTCAGAGCATGAAGAAGAAAGATTATTGAAAAATCTGAAGAAGCACTGTGCTACTATTGGATATACTCTTGATGATCTTAAGTGCATTAGTCCCACTCTATGTCAACATAAAATAAATTTGGAAGCAGATGCCAAACCAGTTCGTGATCCTCAACGACGTCTGAATCCTAAAATGAAATAAGTGGTAAGAAAAGAAATACTAAAGCTTCTGGAGGCAGGTATAATTTATCCCGTTGCTGATAGTCAGTGGGTAAGTCCTGTTCATTGTGTCCCTAAGAAGGGAGGTATTACTGTTGTTCCTAATGATAAAGATGAATTGATTCCACAAAGAATTATTACAGGTTGTAGGATGGTAATTGATTTCCGCAAATTAAATAAGGCTACTAAGAAAGATCATTACCCCTTACCTTTTATCGATCAAATGCTAGAAAGATTACGCAAACATACACATTACTGCTTTCTAGATGGTTATTCTAGTTTCTCTCAAATACCTGTGTCGGCTAAAGATCAATCAAATACTACTTTTACATGCCCTTTTGGTACTTTTTCTTATAGACGTATGCCTTTTGGTTTATGTAATGCACCTGCTACCTTTCAAAGATGCATGATGGCTATATTCTCTGACTTTTGTGAAAAGATTTGTGAGGTTTTCATGGACGACTTTTCCGTCTATGGATCTTCTTTTGATGATTGCTTGAGCAATCTTGATCGAGTTTTGCAGAGATGTGAAGAAACTAATCTTGTCTTGAATTGGGAAAAGTGCCACTTTATGGTTAATGAGGGTATTGTCTTGGGGCATAAAGTTTCTGAAAGAGGTATTGAAGTTGATAAAGCCAAGGTTGATGCTATTGAAAAGATGCCATGTCCCAAGGACATCAAAGGTATAAGAAGTTTCCTTGGTCACGTCAGATTTTATAGGAGGTTCATTAAGGACTTCTCAAAAATTTCTCGGCCTCTGACTAATTTATTACAAAAAGATATACCATTTGTCTTTGATGAGGATTGTGTAGAAGCATTTGAAATACTTAAGAAAGCATTAGTCTCTGCACCTATTGTTCAGACACCTGATTGGAATTTACCCTTTGAAATTATGTGTGATGCTAGCGATTATGCTGTAGGTGTTGTTCTAGGGCAAAGAGTTGATAAGAAATTAAATGTTATCCATTATGCTAGTAAGACTCTAGACAACGCTGAAAGAAATTATGCTACTACTGAAAAGGAACTTTTAGCAGTTGTATTTGCTTGTGATAAGTTCAGACCTTATGTTGTTGATTCTAAAGTAACTATCCACACTGATCATGCTGCTATTAAATATCTTATGGAGAAGAAAGATGCTAAACCTAGACTTATTAGATGGGTTCTCTTGCTACAAGAATTTGATTTGCATATTGTTGATAGAAGAGGAGCTGAGAACCCCGTTGCAGACAACTTATCTAGGTTAGAGAATGTTCTTGATGACCCACTACCTATTGATGATAGCTTTCCTGATGAACAATTAAATGTCATAAGTACTTCTCGTAGTACTCCTTGGTATGCTGATTATGCTAATTACATAGTTGCTAAATTTATACCACCTAGCTTCACATACCAACAAAAGAAAAAGTTCTTGTATGATTTGAGACATTACTTTTGGGATGACCTACATCTTTATAAAGAAGGAGTAGATGGTGTTATTAGACGTTGTGTACCTGAACATGAACATGAACAGATCCTACGCAAGTGCCACTGCGAAACTTATGGAAGACACCACGCGGGAGATAAAACTACACATAAGGTATTGCAATCCGGTTTTTATTGGCCTACTCTGTTCAAGGATGCCCGTAAGTTTGTCCTATCTTGTGATGAATGTCAAAGAATTGGTAATATTAGTAGACATCAAGAAATGCCTATGAATTATTCACTTGTTATTGAACCATTTGATGTTTGAGGCTTTGATTATATGGGACCTTTTCCTGCCTCTAATGGATATACACATATTTTAGTTGATGTTGATTACGTTACTAAGTGGGTAGAAGCTATTCCAACTAGTAGTGCTGATCATAACACTTCTATTAAAATGCTTAAAGAAGTTATTTTTCTGAGGTTTGGAGTCCCTAGATATTTAATGACTGATGGTGATTCACATTTTATTCATGGTGCTTTCCGTAAAATGCTTGCTAAATATGACGTCAATCATAGAATTGCATCTCCGTATCACCCATAGTCTAGTGGTCAAGTAGAATTGAGTAATAGAGAACTCAAATTAATTTTGCAAAAGAATGTCAATAGGTCTAGAAAGAATTGGTCAAAGAAACTTGATGATGCATTATGGGCCTATAGAACTGCATATAAAAATCCTATGGGTATGTCTCCGTATAAAATGGTATATGAAAAAGCATGTCACTTACCTCTCGAACTAGAACATAAGGCATATTGGGCTATTAAAGAGCTCAACTATGATTTCAAACTTGCCGGTGAAAAGAGGTTATTTGATATTAGCTCACTTGATGAATGGAGAACCCAAGCTTATGAAAATGCCAAGTTGTTTAAAGAAAAGGTTAAAAGATGGCATGACAAAAGGATACAAAAGCGTGAGTTTAATGTAGGTGATTATGTATTACTATACAACTCTCGTTTAAGATTTTTTGCAGGAAAACTTCTCTCTAAATGGGAAGGCCCCTATGTTATCGAGGAGGTCTATCGTTCCAGTGCTATAAAAATCAACAACTTCGAAGGCACAAATCCGAAGGTGGTAAACGGTCAGAGAATTAAACATTATATCTCAGGTAATCCCGTAAATATTGAAACCAACATTATTGAAACCGTAACCCCGGAGGAATACATAAGGGACACTTTCCAGAATGTTTCAGACTCCGAAAAGGAATAGGTATGTGGTACGGTAAGTAAACCGACTCCAAAACAATTTTTAAGGCAATATTTCTCCGTTTTGGAATATTTAGAAAAATAGAAAATTAAGTAGCAGTCCGGGAAGGACACGAGAGCCCCACGAGGGTGGAGGGCGCGCCCTACCCCCCTGGGCGTGCCCCCTACCTCGTGAGCACCTCGTGTGCCTTCCAGACTCCGTTTTCTTACACGATACGTATTTTGGTCGGTAAAAATTCACTATATATTCTCCCGAAGGTTTTGACTCCTGTATCACACAAATATTCTCTGTTCTTATTTCGAGCTGTTTTTCTGACAAATCTAGATTATCATGACGTCCCCAAGTGCTTCCAAGGACAAGTTCTTCGAGAAGGTCATCAACCCTTACCTCACGGAGGTGCTGCGACACCCTCAAACCATTGAGATGCGTGATGGGTTGCTGCACATCTGCGATGCTGAGGGACCAAAGGGAACCGGAAGCGTGGAGATGAGGCTCGAAGCAATGGAGCAACAAGTTTTCAAGTGCCAGGGGATGGTGGAGCGTGGAATCAACGCTGGCCACACGATGCTCGCGGAGTTCACTAGCAACTACAAGCCGGATGCCAAGAACACCAAGGAGGCCATCTTCAAGCTACATGAGAAGATCGAGCACCTCCAAGCCCAAATCTATGACCTGCAAAACCAAAACTGTGAGTATGAATATAGATTCAAAAGAATGAGTTTGGCTGCAGATTCGAGGATTCCGGAGACTCGATCATCCTTCTATGATGGTGAACCTATGCCTTGGAAGATGGATGACAAGCCCACATCATCAACAACACCTCCACCTTCTTCACCAACCAAGGAGATATAATCACATGGGTATGGGCACTCCCCTTGGCAACTGCCAAGCTTGGGGGAGGTGCCCTGGTATCGTATCACAATCACAACTCCTATCTTTACCATTTTCCTTAGTTCGATCCTATTAGTAGTATTTTGATCTAGTAGAATAAAGTTTATGGCATGATCTAGTTTTGAGTTTTGCCTTATGATCTCTCTATGTAATCGAGTTCGTGAGCTATATAATAAAGATTAGTGTTGAGTCAAGGGCTTGATTTTCTTGCTATGATCTTGGGTGAATAAAAGAAAAGAGAAAAAGAATAAGAAGAAACAAAAGTTCATATTGATCTTATTGATAGTAATGACTTCACATAGAAAGAGTTTGACGATTAAAAGTTGTTGGGAGTTGGCAGACATAGCTTTTGTCATCGTTGCAATTAATAGGAAGTAATAAGGAAAGAGAGGTTTCACATATAAATATAGTATTATTGACATCTTTTATGATTGAGAGCACTCATCAAAATATGACATGCTAAAGAGTTGATGTTGGACAAGGAAGACAACGTAATGGGTTATGTTTTCTTATATCTGAGATAAAGTATGTTGTCATGCATCATCCAACATGTTGAGCTTGCCTTTCCCCCTCATGCTAGCCAAATTCTCAGCACTAAGTAGAGATACTACTTGTGCTTCCAAATACCCTTAAACCAGTTTTGCCATGAGAGTCCACCATATCTACCTATGGATTGAGTAAGATCCTTCAAGTAAGTTGTCATCGGTGCAAAGCAATAAAAATTGTTCTAAATATGTATGATTAGTTGGGGAGATATAAGCTTCATACGATCTTGTGATGTGGAAATAATAAAAGCGACGGACTGCATAATAAAGGTTCATATCACAAGGGGCAATAGAAAGTGACATTCTTTCGCATTAAGATTTTGTGCATCCAACCATAAAAGCGCATGGCAACCTCTGCTTCCCTCTGCGAAGGGCCTATCTTTTATTATTACCTTCTACCTTATGCAAGAGTCATGGTGATCTTCACCTTTCTTTTTTCATTTTATCCTTTGGCAAGCCCAGCATGTTGGAAAGAACCTGATATATATATATATATATATATATATATATATATATATATATATATATATATATATATATATATATATATAAAATTGGATGTAGGGGGGCATGAGTTATTATTGTTGACATTACCCTCAAGGTAAAAGGTTATGGGGCGAAACTATAAGCCCCTATCTTTCTCTGTGTCCGATTAAAACTCCGTAACCACAAGTATTGCGTGAGTGTTAGCAATTATGAAGGACTAGATGATAGTTGAGTATGTGGACTTGCTTTTTAGCTCTGACATAGACTCTTTCTCATGTTATGATAAATTGCAATTGCTTCAATGACTGAGGTTATAGTTTGTTGGTTCTCAATAAGGTTTCTGATTCATACTTTTGCATTGTGAATAGATCATCACTTGAACATAAGTAATCATATGACAATATCTATGTATGTTGCTTTTATGAGAATAATCATGATGCCCTCATGTCTGTATTTTATTTTTATCGACGCCTCTACCTCTAAACATGGGGACATATTTATTGTTATCGGCTTTCGCTTGAGGACAAGCGAGGTCTAAGCTTGGGGGAGTTGATACGTCCATTTTGCACCATGCTTTTATATCGATATTTATTGCATTATGGGTTGTTATTTCACATTATGTCACAATACTTATGGCTATTCTCTCTTATTTTACAAGGTTTACATAAGGAGGGAGAATGCCGGCAGCTGGAGTTCTGGGCTGGAAAAGGAGCAAATATTAGAGACCTATTCTGCACAACTCCAAAAGTCCTGAAACTCCACTGAATACCTTATAATAAATAATGAAAAATCCTCGCCAAAGATGAAGACCAGGGGGCCCACACCCTGTCCACGAGGGTGGGGGCGCGCCCCCCTACCTCGTGGACCCCCTGGTGGCACTCTGATGACCATCTTCTGATATATGAAGTCTTTCGCCAAGAAAAAACCAGAAGCAACCTTTCGGGACGAAACTCTGCCGCCACGAGGGGGAACCAATCTAGGGCTCCGGCAGAGCTGTTCTGCCGGGGAAACTTCCCTCCCGGAGGGGGAAATCATCGCCATCGTCATCACCAACGCTCCTCTCATCGGGAGAGGGCAATCTCCATCAACATCTTCATCAGCACCATCTCATCTCAAAACTCTAGTTCATCTCTTGTATCCAATTCTTGTCTCCAAGTCCGGGATTGGTGCTAGTAGGTTGCTAGTAGTGTTAATTACTCCTTGTGGTTGATGCTAGTTGGTTTAATTGGTGGAAGATCATACGTTCAGATCCTTTATGCATATTATTACCCCTCTGATTATGAACAAGAATATGCTTTGTGAGTAGTTACGTTTGTTCCTGAGGACAAGGGAGAAGTCTTGCTATTAGTAGTCATGTGAATTTGGTATTCGTTCGATATTTTGATGAGATGTATGTTGTCTAGCCTCTAGTGGTGTTATGTGAACGTCGACTACATAACACCTCACCATTATTTGGGCCTAGAGGAAGGCATTGGGAAGTAATAATTAGATGATGGGTTGCTAGAGTGACAAAAGCTTAAACCCTAGTTTATGTGTTGCTTCGTAAGGGGCTGATTTGGATCCATATGTTTCATGCTATGGTTAGGTTTACCTTAATACTTTTGTTGTAGTTGCGGATGCTTGCAATAGAGGTTAATCATAAATGGGATGCTTGTTCAAGTAAGAACAGCACCCAAGCACCGGTCCACCCACATGTCAAATTATCAAAGTACCGAAAGCGAATCATATGAACGTGATGAAAACTAGCTTGACGATATTCCCATGTGTCCTCGGGAGCGCTTTTCTTTATGTAAGAGTTTGTCCAGGCTTGTCCTTTTCTACAAAAAGGATTGGACCACCTTGCTGCACTTTATTTACTTTTGTTACTTGTTGCTCGTTACAAATTACCTTATCACAAAACTATCTATTACCACTTATTTCAGTACTTGCAGAAAATACCTTACTGAGAACCGCTTATCATTTCCTTCTACTCCTCGTTAGGTTCGACACTCTTACTTATAAAAAGGACTATGATAGATCCCCTATACTTGTGGGTCATCATCGAGTCGGGGTGGCCGGTGTCGAGGAAGTCGCCGTGGAGCCGCAGGCGCAAGGGGGCGCCGAGTTAGCATGGGTGCAGTGGTGTCGAAGTAGTGGTGTGCCGGGAAGAAGATGTGGTTGACAACGCGTTGTGGCGGGTTTGCCAAGCCCGGGGACATATCGTGGACGAAGGCACGTACAGGTGTTGCTAGCACCGAGCATGCGTAGACGGACGAAGTCGAAGTTGACGAAGCGCCGACCAGGCTTGCCAGGTCCGGGGACACGTTGTGTGAAGGCACGCATCGGTGTTCCCAACACCGGGCATGCGTAGACGAGGGACCTGCATGAGCTGTACGCCATGTCGTAGAAGTCGGAGGGACCAGCAGAGAAGAACTCAACGATGATTGCGGCATCCATCGGCGCGGTGCCGATGTCACCAACGGTGGTCGGAGTAGACGAAGTGGTCGGGGTAGATGACGGCGACGCTGGCGACAGGCTGGTGCTGGACGAAGACGAACATGGTGGACGGGCGGCGGCGGCAGCTACGGAGGTAGCTGCGGCGGCGGCCAAAGAAGAGCGGCGGCGGCGGCCTAACGGCGGCGGTGGTGGCTAGGTTAGAAGTGCGGCGGCGGTGCTCGAAGTAGGCGAAGAACCCTGACAGCGTGATGAAGACCGGCGTGGACGGTGGCGTTCCCGCGCCAAGGAAGATGGCGCGGCGCATACCACGGGAGGTCGACGCGCGGTGACGGCGGAGCTGACCGTGGGCCACGGCACTACGGCCTGAAGGGGCGACGCAGCGGCGACAGGCGGGTCGGGGCGATGGCGGGAAGACCTCGAGGCGGCGGCGGGGACCGCGCGCCGCGACGTTGCAGCCCGAAGGGGCGACGCAACGGCGGTGCGCGAGCCGGTGCAGCCGCGGGGACGGCCTCAGGGCGACGACGGGGACCGCGTATCGTGGCACTACGGCCCGAAGGGGCGACGCAGCGGCGACGCACGAGTCGATGCAGCCGTGAGGAGAACCACGGGGCGGCGGCTCTGCAGCCCGATGAGGCGATGCAGCGGCAGCCCGATGCTCGATCGTGGAGAGGCACGCTGAACTCGGGGACGATCTTCACGGGACCTGCGGAGGCGCGCATAGCCGACGGGCCAGGTCGATCGCGTGGCGTAGATGAGGCGGATCGCGGCGGCGAGCGGGTGATCAAGCCGATCACGCGCGAGGTCGGGGACGCCGCTCGGTGGAGGCATGGTGGCGGCGGAGTCCGAGATGAAACCGGCGACGATGGACACCATGGGACGTCGCGGACGAGCTTGTCAGCACCGGCACCCGGGCTGCCAAAGCAGCGCCGGCGCCCGGGCAGCGAGGCCCGAGCGACCAACGGAGTAGCGGTGTCCGAGTTGAGGCAGCCGACGAACCTGACGTAGCCGAGAACGAGGCCGACCAGGTAGACCGCCGGGCCGCTGTGCAGACGTGGCGAAGGCGGGTGACGTGGATCGACGGACGAGCCGGCGCACGAGCGACGACTGTGGTTGGTTGTCGCATGGCGCGAGGCCGCCGGGTCGGGGCGATGCAGGTGTCCCGATCGGAGCAGGGCGGTGACGGCCAACGCAGGGCAATGGGCGGACCGACGCGCGGACGGCGGCTGGCCCGGACAGGCCGCCTCGGCGCGCGCGGTCGTCGGGTCAGAGGAGAGGCCGGCTGGTCGCGCCGGGGTCGGAGTAGAGGCCCACGGGGGTCGACGGCGACGGCGGGCGACGCAAACCGATCAAGATTAGATCGGAAAACCCAAAAGAAAAAACACCGATCAAAATGAGCGGCGAGAGAACGAAAAAACCCGAAGCAAGGGCTCGGAAAAAAGACTCTCTAGGGCAGCCGGTCAACACGGCCGGCGGACGAACCCTAGGTACGGGCGGCGTGGCCCCCGGCGGCGGTCATGGAGGCCGGCCGCCCCGGGGGCGGCGCATGGGTGCGGAAGCGGCGGCGGCTAGGGTTTAGGATTGACTTACGATAGATACCATGTTAGAAGGAAGAGAGAGGTTTGGTGGAATAATTGTTGTATTGCTGGAGCCTTATGGGTATATATATAGAAGTATATGATCTATTCGGAGTCCAAAACAAGGCAGAATATTTCCTAGTCTAATATATGTCTTTTAATACAATCAGATTACTCAACAAATTGTGGTGCACCATATATAGGCACATCCACATCATGTAATTCAAACCGTGATAGCGAAGTGTCTTTTTTAGTTTATAAAGTGATAGCGAAATGACTGATCTTGTCCGCATGTAGCTGGAGGGACGACTTGAGGTCTCAGGAAACTTTTTATTTCTTTTTATTTTTTGCGAGAAAGGTCTCAGGAGACATTGGGAAGGTGCCAGGTGATACCTAGAGATCAGATCGACGCGTGTATGCATTACTAGCATATATGTCCGTGCGTTGCAACGGGAAAAATTGATGTTTTGTGCAAGTATAATGTCTCACAACACCGGATTCATTATGACAAAAATGTTGCAACCCTCCTTCTACAAAATAAACATAAAAAATATGATGCAATTTAGCCGTGTTCAAATTTTCTTTGTTGGGCATAATCTCCCACTGATTCCACCTAAGTATAATCCTTTCTTTAGTTACCGTGACGTTTTCACCCGTTTTAGTCGGGAATCAAATCCTTCCTTTTCTAAGTTAATATCCCTAACACACTGAAGCATACAGATCCTTCCTTTTAACTATCCTACCTTTTTACCTCAAGTCCTTCCTTTAATTAGCCTCATCTATTTAAAAAATTCTATTTATTAAGACCACAATGTTTCTTTTATTTATTTCACCGGTTTACTCATAATCTTTTTTTAATTAGCCACATCCGTTTAAATATTTTATTTAAGTCCTTAATCCTTTCTTTAATTAGTTCATTTGCTTAAACGTGAGGATTGTCACTCATATATTTAGAGCGAGTTGGAATTTAGTAAATGTGAATGACGCATAGGTTGTTGCATCAAAGATCCAGATAGGAGGTCATGTTTAAATTCCCACAATGTTAATTTATTTTGACCTAATTATTTTTTGCGGACTCTATGAAGCCCATAAAAGGCCCATCGAAATGAAAAGGACTGAACCAAACCAAAAAAATATATCCCCTTTAATAGTTGGACTGAACCAAATCAAGAATACATATTCCCTTTAATAATAGGTATAGATATAAATATAGATATAGATAAAAAAAATATTCCCTTTAATAGTTGGACTGAACCAAATCAAGAATACCTAGATATAGATATAGATTCTCCATCTAAGATATGTAGTCTGCTTTCGGTCCAGGTCCAGATCGTATTTTCGTTGTTTTGGAAAAGTCCAGATCGTATTTGTATCGCTAGTTTATAGCACACCAATAGACATGTCCCCTAAAAAGAACGGCATCGACACGTCATTGACCTGAGTGCCAATGCAAGTACGAAACATTACCATCGTGATAGAGATCATCAGTTATGTCTGTCTCCTTTGATTTGAGGTTGCTTTAATTTAGTTGGCCTTTAGTTACACTAGTAAATGTGTATGTGCATCTTGATATTACTAGTAAATGTGCACATGCAATGCACATGTAATCTTAGGATTTGTTTTTGTTTATTCAGTTAGAACTTAGAAGTCATATATTTATCATCATGTTGAGGGTCTAATAATGTAACAAAGTCCCACTGACTGAAATTCATGCAAACATAATGTAGTATACTACTTGACCTACAATTCTTAGTGTAAATTTATAAATACAGTATGCCGGCTACTATAGTAAACCTTGATGAGTTTAAACTATTGACCTTTATATAAGACATAAGCAACATCTGGCACTAAGTAATGAATACACAAGAATTTAAAAACATCAAGCAAGAAAATTACTCATTATTGCTAGATTAACTCTAACTTTTTATTAATGCACCACTGATTCCTCTTAAACCTGAAAAACCATCAAAATCTTTAGTGTCTGCATCCCTTATTCCTATTTGTCGCTGCCGTCAAGCTGTGGTGTTTGTGTCCTCTTCGTGGACCAATGTTGCCAAAACCTCCCACATTTTCTTTTACTGAGTTGTGGTGTTTGCAGACCAAAATTATGGCGGCAGCTACGCTTGCATTACGGGCGCAGCAGCAATGGCAGCATGAAGACAAACCTGAATCTTCTTTAGAAAAGTAGCACCAAAAGGCATTGTCTATCTCACACCAACAGCGGCAACTCCATCTCTTCATATAAATGGGTTTAAAATTATACTGAATCCTATGTGGTTAATTGTACAGGCAAGTAACCAGATGAGGGGGCACATACCTCGTCCTCAAGCTACCAGAGGGCAAATATGAAAATGTAAGCACAATCCATTAAAATTAGTTCAACTCATCCACTACCCAGCTGCTATCAAGAGTTCCAATTCAGTGCTTAGAGTTCTTGTTTTATGTAGCATCATCCATGAGAAACCACTAATTCCTCAGCCATGGACCCCACGGCCAAGTAATAATTAGGCTAATGGTACATAAGATATGATTCGGCTCAAACCTGAACACGCTAAAATAAAATGAGCACACCTCCAGATTACATTCAATCAATGAAATAAATATACTACCCAAATACGCCCGTAGAGTAGAATATTTGGAGTTACATCTTCTATAAATAAAAGGGAAAACATGAACATATTGTTTTTCAGCATCTATTAGGTATTAGCCTACCTTGACGAACATAATTACCTGAATCATGGGTGGCATCGAGCTGCTGAGGCGATGGCGACGTCCAGATCGTGGCGTCCACGTGACAGCGGTGGCATTAAGGCCACCGCATTAGCACATGTAGTGGAGCGGAAGTGGCGGCATCCAGGCGGTAGATGTCATGCGGCCCGGCGACAGGCAAGGCGTTAGGCGACGTCCCCGAGGGCCGGCTAGGCGGTGTAGGAGGTGGCTTCCCCGATGGCCAGCTGTATGAAGATGCGCCGTTCCTGACGGCCGACCGGGCGGAGTAGGAGGAGGCGTCGTCCCCGCCGGCCGGCCAGGTGGTGTAGGGAGGTGGCGTCGCCCACGACCGAGGCGATGTGAGACAATGGGTTGCAGCGACATGGAGATGTGAGGGGTGGCATCCTTCAAGGTGCGACATGTGGAGGGGAGGGGGGCGGCATACTTCAATGTGCGGCGGCTCGAGGCGATGGGAGCGAGATCCTAAAGGTTCGACAAATGGAGGCGATTGGGAACGGAGCGATGGTGCGGCAGTTCCTTTCCTTTCGTGTGTGGCAGTTCCTTCCCTTTTTCTACGTGGGCAGTTCAATTCCTTCCTTTTTACGTGGGAAGTTTCCTTCCTTTTGTGCCCAAGGAAGGGGATCATCGGGAAGGGAAAAAAATTGTTTAGCGCTAAATGTGTTTAATCGCTCACCATTAGGACAATATGGACTATTAGATTAACGCGAATGGATGGTCGAGATCTGTTGGATCTGCCTCTTTGGGTCTTTTTATATTGGTATAGACAAGGAGGGGGATCATCGGGAAGGGAAAAAATTGTTTAGCGCTAAACGTGTTTAATCGCTCACCATTAGGACAATATGGACTGTTGGATTAATGTGAATGGATGGCCGAGATCTGTTGGATCTGCCTCTTTGGGTCTTTTTATATTGGTATAGATTATATCTCTTTTTTGAAGAATGTCGTGCCTTATTAATTAAGGATAATCAAGAGAGCGTGCCTCCAAATATAATCTAGGATTACATGAAAAAATTGAGACACTAGAGGACTCAGAAGATCTAGGTAGAATAGGTGTCGTGACATTCGACAAACGATTTACATGACTAAAAAATGGATGAGAAGAACGACGCCAACTCCTTGATATCAGTAGTGATGAGCACCATCATCGAGGGATCCACCCTTAAAGCATTGGTTCTCTGGATAACGGACAAATAGTTCGATTGCAAAACAGCCCTTGGAAAGCCTTCCTGACGTGTGAGAGCCATCGCACGCCGTAGCGCCAATGCTTCAGCGAGTTCTGAGGCGGTAACCTCGGTGACATTTTTTGAACAAATTTGGAAGACAAGAATGTTTTGGAATTCTTGAACAAATTCTAGAAATCCGAACATTTTTTGAAATTTTGAACACAATCTGAAATGCTTGACATTTTTTGAATTTCTGTTCATTTTAAAAAACAAACAGTTTTTGAAATAAAAAACAGTTTTTGCATTGTTGACCAAAATTTGGAAACAGAAAGATTTTGTGAAATTTTTAAAAAGCAAAAAAATGTGAACATTTTTTGAAAAAGAAAATATAAAATTTTATGCGAAGAAATGGAAAAAAAGCTGCAGAAAACATAAAAAAACTAAAGAAATTAAATGAACATGGGTCGGGCCAGTAGGGGGCGCCCTTGTGCAAAGTCCCGATGATGTGCGGAAATGAGTGGCTACAGTAATGGACCATCCCAATAGCGGGCACTTAAAAGAGTTAAGTTAATGAAGAGAAAAGGGAGCACGTGGGGGATTCGAACCCTGGTCTCTTGGTTGATTGCAAGCGTTGCTAGCCACTAGCTGGGACTAATTAAGTTGAAAAGAGTGGGGTTTCCACAATTTCTTCTTCACTTTCCC
>NC_057812.1:206344923-206398434 GCF_018294505.1 Triticum aestivum
ATTTCTCTCTGATTTTTTCTCCATTTTCATTGTTTTTTCTTTTCTTTCATTTCCACTGTTTCCCTTTGGTTTTTCATTTCTTTCTCGGTCTTTACTGATTTTTTTCTTCAGTTTTGTTTCTTTCTTTTGTGTTTCTCATCAACTTTTTCTCTTCTTGTTTCTTTTTATTTGGTTTTCTTATTTGTACTCTGTTTTTTTCTTTTTGTTATTTGTTTGTTTTTTCGTATGCTTCTTTTGGTTTTCACTCTACATTTTTCATATACATCAAGACCACTTTCCTAATAAACGTTTAACATTTTTCCAGTACAAATTTAATATTTTTTGGAAACATAGTCAACATTTTTTCCATTCACATTTTTAAGATTTCTAAATGCTTGAATACAATTTCTCAAATACAAAATTAATGTTTTTTTGGAATACATGGTCAACACTTTTTCTATACTCACTTTTTCCGATTTTTCAAATACAATATTAAGTTTTTTTAACACATGATCAACGTTTTTGTATATACGTGTTTAACATTTTTCAAATGGTTGATTAATATTTTTAAATACTTATTCAACACTTTTTCAAATACTTGATTAACATGTTTATATACATCATCAAAAACATTTATCATTTTTTAGTACATGGTCAACATTTTTTCTATACACATTATTTTTTGAAATGCTTCATTAAATTTTTTCAAATAGTTTGTCAATATTTTTTATATGCTTTATTAAAATTTCATATAAATGATCAAAAAATTAATCATTTTTAATACATGGTCAATATTTTTTCTATACATATTTAACCTTTTTCAAATGCTTCATTAAACTTTTTCAAATACTTGTTCATCATTTCTCTAAAGCTTGATTAATAATTTCTAAAATACGTGATCTAATTGTTATACATATATTTTATTTTTGTATACATTTTTTGTGTACACCATACATATTTTATCTATACACATTTAGCATTTTTCAAATGCTTGATCAGTATTTTTCGAAAAACATAATGTAGAGCGTTTTTTAATATATTTATTTATATTGTTTAGATGTATAAAAAGTAAAGCAAAAATGAAAAAAAAAATGTGAAAAAGAAAACAAAACAGAAAACGAGGCAGTGGTTCCCGTGCGCCTGGGCCGGCCCAAACCGTGGCTCCAAAAAAACTAATACAAGTGACGGTTCGCTCTTTCTGGCGTCAAGCAGAGACATAGGGGCGCAAATGGGCGGCACATAGCATTTTCCCGTACAGACACCGCTGCACACACCTCAGCCTAGCAGTGGCGTGACCAATCCAATTTGCCGCCCCTAGGTGACATATAGTTGAGTACAAGTCAAATTGTAGGACAACTGGTACACATCCTATATACCTAAGAGATTGAACCGCACTAACCTATTTGAAGAGAGTATAGAGAAATGAAGTGAAAGAGTGATTTCATTGATAATGACTGTAGGCTTTTATATGACCTGAACAGTCGCAAGTACATATCTGTTACAATAGTCGCGTCGTTTAGAAAAGGCACAACGATGGTTAGAGAGACACATCGTATGGACAAAGCCAATATTCTAACTGCTAGATAGAATATTCTAAGGAATATGCTAATTGCCTAATTACTCTAAATCTAAAGATATTTTATTCCTAACACTCCCCCTTGGACAACGCTGTCAGTAATCTTCATTGTCTTGAGTGCTGAAAAATCTTGCATTTTCTTGATTGTCTTGATCTTGTAACTTCGAGAATCCTTGATCTTATATTGTCTATGTTTTCCAAAAAATCCTGTGAAGAATATAAGGAAAACAAATAGAATTTGAATATATACTGTCAGGATAATTTATTATATCATTCAAACCTGTATGAGAAAATCCGTTGGAAAAACTTATAAGGAAAAATATATTTATCATCAGGGGATGATAATAAATAAGTTTTAGTTCTAGGAGTTTTCTCCCCCTGGGCTTTGCAAATTTCGTAGTCGTCTCATACCAATCCCATGAATACACTTTTGAAATGATGTTGCTGGTAAACACTTAGCGAACAAATCAGTAAGATTGTCACAAGATTTTATTTGCAAAAGATTAACTTTTCCATCTTTCTGTAATTGATGATGAAAAATAGTTTTGGGGAGATATGTTTTGTGATATTACTTTTAATATATCCCATATGCATTTGGGTAACACATGCGGCATTATCTTCATAGATAATGGTAGGTAATTCTAATGATTCAATTCCACATGATGTCTGAATATGATTTATCACTCTGCGAAGCCATACACATTCTCGTGAGGCTTCAAATAATGCAATTATTTCAGAGTGATTAGTGGAAGTTGCTACCAATGTCTGTTTTGTTGACTTCCATGAAATAGCAGTTCCACCATGTAAAAATACAAACCCTGTTTGTTCCACCGCAAAGACAATGTCTGGTCTAGTAGAGTTTGCAAGTTACATTAGTGCTCCTATGGCACTGAGGTATGGAAACTCAAGTCCCAATACCTCCTCGTTGCCATCCCTAGGTCTAAAAGGATCCTTATTCATATCAAGGGATCGAACGACCATAGGTGTTTTGGACGGATATGATTTATCCATGTTGAGTTTTTCCAAAATTTTCTGAATATAAGAGGGCTGATAGATGAGTATTCCTGAGGGAATAAGTTCAAGTTATGAACTTGAATAATATTTGGTTTCATCCAACTTTCCGTCTTGATATGATTGCGAGCACCTTTCATATATGCTATATACTTTGAGGATGAAAATCACTGGTATATACATAGGTCATGTAGAATCTAGCGAGGATTTTGTTAATAACTACATGTCTTCAAGCAATCATTATGTGAGTAATCTTTTTAAAGAAGGAACTCTCGTAGTCGATTTTACCACACAATATTTCGACTATTTTTAGTCATGGAGTGACTTTTGATGTTTTACACAATATATGTTGCGATTTGTTCATAAGTTCAGACTTTCAAGCCTTTAATGGACTTATATATAGATGTCTAAATTGGGTGATCCATATGAGTATGTAATCACCGAGTCTATTAACTGCATGGATGGTTTATTTGTAACTGCCAATAATTTTAATATCGAAACGTAATTCCACCTATACCAAGAGGGTACGTTACATCATAATTGATGTCAGGTCTCTGCATGAACCCTTATGCTACAAGCATCGCTTTTCATCACTTCATTGTTTTTGTTATGAAATAAAATTCATTTGTCTTCCGAAAAGGAAGATAATTATGAGGAGAATGTATTACAGTGATAAATACATCTCTTTTGTTAAGCGAGTGCTATTCTTATTTAATTGCTTCCTTCTAGTTGAACCAATATATGAATGCATTAGGCATTCTGCCATGGACTTTGGTTCGGGGCCCTAAAGGTTTTAGCAATTTAAGAACAAATATATATCGACATATGTAGTCTTATGTTATATGATTCTGTTGAATCAATAGAATTTGTGGAAATAATATTTACATCTTTTAACTCCTCGTGATTTCCCATAAGAATGGAGTCAAGGTGTTTCGATGTCCCAACAATTCAACTTGTGTGCACATTTATGTTGGGTTTGGATGATGAGCATCCGTTATGTGTTATTCAACTTGAGGTCGAACTACATTTACTAGTTGAGGATATAATTTCTTCTTTTTTCCGCGGATGCATATGAGAAGTCATTTCTCATGTGACCATGTTTCTCCCCCTTTAGCTCTCATTTGGGGAGAATAGTGGTTGTATGAGGTACTTCCACTTTGTATGGCACATTGCTTGCATGCATAATGTGATTTGATGACGTCTTTGTCATAAGTAAATGTATTTGGCAGATTTGCAAACTGTTGCAAATATATATGATTGAACTTTAGGTTCACATTTTGAAGTACGTGAATATGAGGACTGAATGTCTATGCCATTTCTAATTTCTTGGCATTATTTGTGGTACGAATCTCCCCCTAATGCCGAAAATGTCCTTATTTTAAATGTAATCAGCGTAAGGGCAATAACTAATTCTCCTGATGGGAGTTTAAAATATTTATGATTGACGGATAAATAAATAGTTATACCTCACATGGATCCCAAATTTATGTGAGGGCCCATGTACGATGGAGTGGTGATATCGGTATATAATCGAATTATTGCAGATGAGAAATACTTGTTTGATTTCCACGTACTTACTGCAAGGGGAAGCAATATGATATGCAGTTGCTATGATCTAGAATAGATCTGCGGCGTGTAAGACCGCATGTTTCCAACAAGATGTTGGCATATTAAAATTATGTAGAACTGGTCACATTATTAGTTTTATTCTTTTGATAAAGAATTTAGCTGCACCATTTTGGGTATGTACATGAGGTACTTAGTAAAAATCATACATGCTCGTGAAAACATCATTCAAATGGGTATAATCCATATGGTAGGATAATTTGCTCTTAATTTGATAATTTGAGCAATTAATTTAGGAACTCATGATTTTGTGGAGGTTAGAGACTCACATAAGATCATTTTTTAGATGTCTATTGATACCATGAATAAATGTCCCAGAAATGGTTGAGTAGTCCACATATATATTCTTCGATGTGTTCAAGAAATTTAAGTGGCTACTTTCTGAATTTTAAGATGAGAGTGTCCTAAAAATCAATTTTCTCATGGCATATGTGGTGCACATAAAATCTACTTGAGATTTTTTGCAGCTTTTAATTGTGACCAACAAAATGTTCATTAATCTTTCATATCATCCCAATTTTGGGGTCACCAAGGTGATCATGTCAAGTCTTGAATTTATCAAGACTTTGAAAAATTATTTTATACGCAACGTAAGGTACGGGTTTGATGTATGTAAAGTTTAATTCGGATGAGAATAAAGGGAATTTTTCAAGAGTTTGTTCCTCATATCCGTTGCTTTTTGTTAAAAGCAAAAATTCTGTCTTATCCACCTCTAATGTTTGATGGAAATTGTTAGATCGGATATATTTGAAACTTATAAGGGTACGAGTAGATTCATGATACAAGAGTGCATTCCGAATTACGATAGTAGTACCCATAGGGAGTGTGAAAGTGGCTCTTCTTGAACCAATAATTGCTTTTTCTCTGTAAGAGTTTAGAAGTATGTTGTTTCCCTTAAAATTGTATTAGTGGTAGCACTATCCACTAAACTTAACTCTTATTCCATCAGATTTTTCCCGTAAAAGTTCTATAGATAGAAAGAGAGTATTTTAGAATAAATCCTATCTTATTCATATATTCACAAAATTACATACAAGGTATGTATATTAAAAATTCAAATATAAATAAATTACAATATTATGTCTGATTCACATAATATAATATATGTAGTCTGAAAGACTTTATTCTACTTATTGTTATACAGTATATAACATTTTGTAGTATTGAAATAGCTAAATGACATCAACTTATTTACGGAGATTAAGTGAGGTCTCCAGAAACATCTTGGGTGTAATCCACAAGCATGTCTTCATCGAGGATGATATCGTCCTTCGGCTTGAATACTTCAATAGTGCTTTGAGAAGGACCAGCTTGAGGGTTATCTTGAATGGCGTTGAAGTGAGCTTCAGTTTTCTTTCCATGAACTTGTTCGCATTTTTCTCCATACTTCATGTATAGATCCACAAGGTGCTTGGGAATTCGGCATTGATTAGTACGATGATTCATGCATCCACACCGTTGACAAGTTGGAGAGCTATCATTATGATCATGTTTCTTGAAATGATCTTTCCCCTTAGTTTGACCGTTGTTCTTTTTCCATTTTCCCTTAAATTTCTGGAAGTTCCTTTTACGGTTTCCAAATTTACTAGTAGAATGAGCATTAGCATGTGCTTCAGGGATACCCGTTGGGTGAGCATTATGATTCTTCATGAGAAGTTCATCATGCTTCTCGGCCTGAAGTAATGTGTATATGAGCTCCGAATACTTTGTGTATTTCTGTTGGCGATATTGCTGTTGCAATATCCTCATCGAGGGATGGAATGTGCATAAAGTTTTCTCTATTAAGTCTGCATCTGAAACTTGTTGATTGCAAAATCTTAGTTTGGAGTTAATTTTATATGCACGACAGAATTATATGCAGCAACGGACTTAAAGTCCTGAAACCTTATAAGAGACCATTCTCTTTGGGCTTCCGGCAACATTACTGCTCTTTGTTGGTCATATTTCTCCTTGAGGGAGTCCCATAAAGCTAAGGGATCCTCCTCCATCAAATATTCAGTTTTTAAATCAGGATGGAGATGGTGCCTTATGTAGTGCAATGCTGCATACTTTACCACTTGAGGTATTTCTGGAGCATTTTCAGGGGGTGCGACAATGCAAGGACCGAGGCTACGTCCACTTAAGAATATTTTCATATCCATGGCCCATGATAGATAGTTACTTCCATCTATTTGTAGTTCTTGGAATTCTTTCTTATTGATGTCAGCCATATTTCCTGCATGTATGATCATGCATTTGATTAATTTTACTTGATAGTAAAATTTATTTTGGTAAACAACAAATATGTTCTAGAGGAACACTTATAATTTGTAAGCCATATATGTGTATATCATCGAATTTTGATATATTTGGAAGAGCACTATGGGGGGCAAACTGTAATATACAGTAGAGATGCCATTACTATGTGATTGCACAAATATAATTCAAGATAATCACATATTTTATTTGGCCTTTTTATCTCATATTAATGAGATAATATTGCAAGTATAAATTATTTTTTCAAATGCAAAATAAAATTGTTGTACCAAATAACATGTCATAATATGCTAAAGGCAAATATATAACATGCCATATTTCAATTTTTAATAGACATAAGGTCTATAGAATATATATGTACAATAGAATACATTGTCGAACTAAGCATAGTACGAACTGGAGGTGCTAGACATTAATTTAAAGCACACTAAGTACAGATAGAGTGGCAGATCTGCAGCTTCCCAGAAATATCGGACTACTGCTAAATCGCCTAATTAGATCAGCATGTTATTTATTTAACACTAGCATGGCACGTAAGGCCTTTTGGCCCACAAGCCTGTGTCGGCACCGCTTGGACCAGCAGGTCAAAAGGGGAACGAGGAGCAGTGGATAAGGTTCAGGCCTGTACGAGTGCCGCCTCCCCTTATTTTCCTATCGCCCCTTCATGCTTTGTGCCGGCACCGTGGGTCCGTGGCCACCAGCGACTTCAGCGTTGGCTCGTCCCCTCGGAAGGGTCGTCGGGGCGCAGTTCTCCCAAGCGGTTGGTGAGGCTGAGGAGCGCCGGGGACTGTGGGCACGGCTCGAAACCATGGCGCAGGCAGTAGTATACCGGCGGAAGGTGTGCCGCGACCGCGAGTTCCACGCTGCCGGAGTCGTGCACGGGCTCGTCGTCGAACTCGCGCTCTGGTCATAGATGAGCCATCCGGCGCTGGGTCCGCCCAGCAGCCACTCCATAGGCCGAACGGCGGATTCAGGAGGCAGCGGCACTAGTTTTTTTTTTTTTTTGCGGGTGCAGCGGCACTAGTTGTCGGCGTCCGCGCTGAAGTTGGAGGCAGAGGCCTCATTCTGCGTTCGGCACTGCGGAAGTTTCCGGCGCGGCAGCGGCCCTGATACTTGGTCCAGGGGCTCCAGGGTAGTTGCGGCGCTGCACCCAGCGGTTGCTGCGAAGGCGGCGGCGGCCGCCAGGCGACGTCGGGGTAGCCAAAGGTTTCCGCAGTGGCGGAGGCGGCGGTGGAGGCCGTCGTTTCTGTCCGGACGACCGTGACAGCGAAGGCTTAATGCCCGGCGACCGTCGGAGTTCCATCGGCGAGTAGCAGCGAGAGCGAAATTCCGGCGAGGAAAACGAGAGTGCCGGTGCTCTCTGGCCACAAAGCGAAGGAACAAGCAACATCCGGCAAGAAAATCATCAGTTTCTCACCTTTCTTCTCCGTTCTCTCCTGTAGCCTATTTGCTCTAGTCAGAACAGTGCTTGATAACGTGAAGAGAGTATAGAGAAATGAAAGTGAAAGAGTGATTTCATTGATAATGACTGTAGGCTTTTATATGACCTGAACAATCGCAAGTACGTACATGTCTGTTACAATAGTCGCGTTGTTTAGAAAAGGCACGACGATGGTTAGAGAGACACATCGTATGGACAAAGCCAATATTCTAACTGCTAGATAGAATATTCTAAGGAATATGCTAATTGCCTAATTACTCTAAATCTAAAGATATTTTATTCCTAACATTATTTATCTAAACATGCAGGCTATCCACGTCATCAATCATGCCATGTCAGTAAAAACTGTTCCATCGTCTGCCGTGTCAGCAAACGTCGAGTGAAAAGAAATTAATGTCGCGTCCGGTTCCAACGCAGTCCATTCGCTTCCCCTTCCACCGTCCGTAACCGATGAGTAAATCGAATCTAATGTCGACGCCACCGCATGCGGTACTGCTCCCCTTTCCCTTCATCCTCCGCGAAAGTGACCCAGCGAGGCGCCGCAACGTTGCCGAAGTGCCGAGCGAGGGCGACTCCCGGTGATCCAGGCACGCCATCCGCTGTGACACCAGTGAGCCGCCCCGCCATCCTGGAGACATCGCCCTGACCCCGCTACCCCGCGTCCCCATTGGCGCCGACACGTGTGACCTTGGCGAGTCAACCCGCAACCCTCGACGCGCGATGCTGCTCCGGCAACCCTGGCTAACTGCGTGTCCACTCTTCCACCGATCCCTCTACATGCTGTTCAGAGGGAGGTCACTGCCTTGAGCGCCTTGTGATCACCGCAGGTCAACTTATACTCGCACCCCATTGCAGGTAAATCGAGACCCGCGGGCTCCGACGGCCCATGATCGCGCTCCGGCGTCAACCAGAGATCCTGGTGAGGCCACACGTGCCACCCTCGGTGTCCTCCCTCAACAACACCTGCACCAAAGGTCGGGTCTCTGCTTCCTCTCATCTCCCCGGATCTGAGTATCTTATTTGAGTTAGCCTGGGTTGCAAGATCTGATTCGTGTGTGGTAGGATGAATTTTTTTAGAAGAAAGCTCTATTCCAATCTCCAGCAACTTCCTCCGTGGCAGCATGTCTGGTCTCGAGCACTGCGGGCAAGCATTTGTTAAGGGAGGCACCACGGATTCATGCTCATGTCTCCAATCCAGTTGGTTTTGATTGGAAGCACTAGATGGTGAAATTTTCTTTATTCTTCTTGAAGAAATAAACAAATCAAACCTACCATTTACAACATGCAACTACAATCATGCATCCCTCTATATATGTCTCTCACTTACATACACATTGATTGTTTGGCAGAATTATCTCATATGCGATTTTGTTGTTTACTTTCAGGTATGTTGCTGCCTAGCAGTATTATTCCACTGTGATGACATGGGACCGATCTAATACGTGACTGGTATCAATGTGTGGCTGACATTGTCGTTCTTCTACTAAAAGGTTCACAGCCGAAGGATTTTTTTTCAGCTGCTAGGTAGTCTAGAGAAGGGGAGCCTTGGCGCAGTGGTAAAGCTGCTGCCTTGTGACCATGAGGTCATGGGTTCAAGTCCTGGAAACAGCCTCTTACAGAAATGTAGGGAAAGGCTGCGTACTATAGACCCAAAGTGGTCGGACCCTTCCCTGGACCCTGCGCAAGCGGGAGCTACATGCACCAGGTTGCCCTTTGCTAGGTAGTCTAGAGTCTCCTGTTGACAATCACATGCATTGCATCCGAAATAAGAAGGCAATGACCTCTAATTATTATGATTATTTTAGTATTTTATTTCTCCTTTCAGACTAAGCATACATGCATGATTACTCCTCTAGGGAATTTTCTGCCCGTCATTGTTTCGTACGCTTGGACATTACAAGTACAGATTGGATTTAGCATTCAGCAGTGGCTAAGCTTATGTAGTAGGATAATTTTATTTTTATATACTAATTTAATTGCTAGCCATATGAAATTTAATTAGTTTGATGCAAGAATTTCTAGGGTTTCTTAATTCCTTTCACTACTGTAGGTGCTTCATGATTTGCCTCTTCTGTGGAAATAAGTTTCATGCGCATCAAAGCGAGGTCAGAGATGAAAACCCATACTTTCTCAAGAATAATGTTAGTATGTAATTCACAGTTCTAGAACATAATTGTTCATGAAAAGTGTAATATATTCCATGGGCCTCTGTTTTGATTACATAATTTTTACAACAGTTAGATGAGAGTAAAATTCAACTTCCTATCTTATCTGCCATATCTAGCTCGGTATAGCTAGCTTCCACCCTTTTGGTTAATATCTATTTCCACTTCTCCAGTTATTACAATGCTCCTAATTCTTTTGGTTGATTTTGTTTCCTCCATCAGCGCCTGAGGTTGTCAATTCAAAGTACTACTATGAATATTTCTTTTAGGAATATGAGTTACGCGTTAATCAATTGGTGCCTTCAAGTGTGCCTTTCAAAGAAATCCATATATTAACAAGATCGATGGAAAATTGTATATTTGCATTTGATTTACATAATGATGTGTAGACTTTTCCTTTGGGAAATTGAGTCTTTTATTAATTATTTGCACCGTCACACAACCACCAAAATGTTCACTCCATGCAATTGCCTTATCATTCATATTTCTGCATAAACAGACTGGTATATGTTTTGTTTTCTTAAAATTCCTTAAAAGAAATTATTATTGCTGCTGCTATTGTTGTTCCGTTTTTGTTTTTAAAAATTCACCCATGCTGAGTAAATATGAATTATAAATGCCACAAGTTTTCATACTCCAAGTGATCTCTTTAATGTATCTATTTTCTCTTTCGTGCATATTCCCTTCAGATATGTAATAGTATAGCCCATAATCAAATGATATATTTCTACAATTTTAATAAAGGTATGTTTGTTGTTCCCTCAAATGGGTGATATATTACAGTTTACAGGTTCCTCGTGGTATTGGTGTTTGTTCAGCTGAATACTTAACTTGAATACACCCGTAGTTTACCTTCATGTCTCATGTGTACTCCTCCTTCGGCATGGGATGTAAAGCTCGCTGATATTTCTATGATTTGGCACATATGCTATCATTTATTGTCTATCTAATGTGTTTGGTTTGAAATAGCTGCAAGAATAGTAACTGAAGTTCAGTTTCCAAACATGCATGTGTAATTACTATCAAACAATTTTCTATAAGGCTAAGAGCTTAGATATTATTTCTTTAAACTTATATCTTCACTTTCCAGACGTAAGAAATAACACTTATGGTTAGAATTATACTACACGATTGTTCTGGTGTTGATAACAGTCCTAGCCTAAAAAATTTGCCCTTGGTGAGAGGAGCAGGTCTAGCCCATTGTGATCATGCTTGGTTTAATTGGTCTATGCTTGCTGGGAGCCTATTAATAACTAGTAGAACGCCCGTGCGTTGCTACGGGCTACAATGCATAGAAATAAATCAAATGAAGCTAGATAACTTCTGTTATTTTCACGTGAATAACATGAGGCAAAGTAATAAGTAAGCAGTTTAGTTCCTGAGAGTGGACCCAATATTTCAGTCTCATATGCTCATTGGATTGGCAAAACTTTACAATCGCATTAGAAAAGTTCCATGGTAGTTTGTTTACTTAACAGGAAAAAGGTCAAGAAAATGCAGGGTCTAACTGAACCATTAGCTCCCAGTGGCTTGTTATCTGCAACCTTTACAAAATCCAAAAAAAGTATATTTTGAAATATGATGCCCAAGAACAATCATGGATCAGATGGTTGTATCTGATTCCAAACAGACTGAGGCCCTGTCCAAACAAATAATAATAAATTGCTGACTCATTAATTTTATGCACCAAGTATAATGCAAATAGGAATACGTAGCACTAAAATTGATGAATAGTGAACCTAAACTGGAGGTCGGATGAGCCGGATCGGAGTTTGGTTGGAGCTAGAGTACCACCATCGACCTACACCATAACTGTATTATGTCATCCAACGATCTAGCACACTGATTGAATCCATCCTGATTGATGTTCTTGTTGTGGATGTATGTCATCTTGCCTAAAGAGCTGCATCCCGGCCAATTTTTTTGCCGTTGAATCCATGCCTTCCTACCTAGAGGGCCGCATCCTAATCAAAGTTTTTGCCACCGAATCCATGCCTTCCTACATTGAAGATCGCATCTTGATCTAAAGTTCTAGCTTAATGACCTCTTAAAATCACATTTTTCCTTGCAAGAAAATTAACCTAATAACCCTGCATCTAAACGCAGAGAGAGTGTCCACCGATTTGCAAAATATATGTAAACATTGCATATTCTAATTAGGTATTTATTTAATGAATACTTTTACATTGAAAATCTATTTCAGTAAAAAGAATCTGAAACCTATATTTTCTCAGTTCAATACTTAAATCATCTTAGCATTTCATTCCCTTCCTAAAAGCATGAATGGGCAGTATTCAAATTAGAATCTGAAGTAGGCCTCCAAAAGGAGAAAGGACACAAAAACTGGAACCATTACTGGTAGATGCAATTGGAATGAATAAACAACCCATTGTATCTTAGAAACAGAGCAATGACCCTAGTTCATGTCTGCAAACCATGCCATCCCTTAATTTCCATTAGAAATATAAAAATAGTCAGATATTGAAAATAGTATATGTATACTCCAGACTTTAAAAATAGTATATTGAAAATAGTAGACTGCTCGTGCGTTGCCACGGGCCAACAAATGAACTTGTAAACAATGCTTATTTTTCTCCCCACAAATGAGCACATTGCATGCTATGTTCAACCAAAACACATTTACAGGTATCTTCTTCTCTATATTCTTAGAAACACCACACAACCCTCTACCCGCTCTTTCTCGTTGAACATGTTGTCCATCACCTTCTATCATCATTCACCTCTCAATTTATTGCCCCTTAAATCTGCATGTAGCTTCCATGTCATTGTTGAATGCCCTATATCACGTCACCTACTTTCTGATCTATTCCTAATCTGAAGAAGGTAAATCTAGTTGAATGCCTGTGTGTTGCCATGGAATCACAAACTTGGAGGAAGCGGTGCGTGACGGCGGCGACCTCGTTCCCCGGAGGCAGCGGCGGCTCCTGGAGGAAGCGGTGCGTGACGGCGGCGACCTCGTTCCCCGGAGGCGGCGCTCCTCTCGGGGCTGGGGCGTCTCCTCTCGGCGGCGGCGGCGGTGGCGGCGGTGGCTCCTCTTGGGGCTGGGGCGTCTCCTCACGGCGGCGGCGGCGGCTCCTCTCGGGGCTGGAGGCTAAGATGAAACAGATCGAGATTGAGGGAGCCTCGTTGGCTGTTTGTTTTACGTGCGGGGTGATATACAAACGAAAAACCAGACGAAAAAATTCTACGAAGGTTAACCTACGAAAAAAACGGACGAAAGTGGTGGGACGAAAATTGACCGGCGAAGACTACCAACTGCTCCATTAGGAGTAGAGATACGTACTAAAATGGACTGTACTTTTTCCTACTCATGAACCATGCCATTTTGCAGACCTTTGGTTATTCTAATCATGGTCGACAATCCAAGCTAATACCTGTTTTGGAGTATTAACGCCGAAAGGCTTGTGGTTTACCATGAAATTTCTTGTTTTTTTATCCTTATGCACTTCTAACAGGCAACCAAGTTGTATTATATTGTATTGTTATGAGAAAAATCTTATCAAACTATATGTTTCTTCATTTCATGTTAGGGATGTAGTCTAATTAAGAAAATATGGAGATACTCTACAATATACTTAAATTTGATGACTTTTCATCATACCATCAATCAAAGGTTTAAAAATATATTTATTTGTGTTCATTTTCATGGTTTCATGATTTCTCACCTCATATATCCTTCTTGCAATACTATAAATTCTCGCAGCAACGCGCGGGGTATTATCTAGTATATTTTAACACTTGGTGACAATGAACTAAGTGGATTCATTTAGTTACTAGGTTGTTGCGTCTCAAAAAAAAAGTTACTAGGTTGATGTAAATCAATCTAACTCGGATGCCAAATACGTTTCAGTGGAGGTTGAATCAATGGTGTCTTCACCATAAATTTTATGTATGCGGGTTTATGTTTGGGCTTATTTTTCGCATGAAGCATATATGAAGACAAATGTCCCTTCTAAAATTAAAGTGTATTTTTTCTTCGGAAAACTGTCGATCTATTCATTTTCAATCATGGCAGTACAACGAACACCAGAAATAATAAAATTTACATCCAGATTCATAGACCACCTAGCGACGACTACGGACACTGAAGCGAGCCGAAGGCGCGCCGCCGTCATCGCCCCTCCCTCACCGGAGCCGGGCACAACTTGTTGTAGTAGATAATCGGGAAGTCGTCGTACTAAGGTCCCATAGGACCAATGCCCCAGAATAGCAACCGCCGCGGATGAAGGGAATTTTAGATCGGAAGGATCCAACCTAAAGACACATGAATAAAGACCAGATTCGATCGGATCCACCAAAGACAGCCACTCTCGTGAGATCCACCGGAGACACACCTCCACATGCCCTCCGACGATGCTAGACACATCATCGGGACGGGGGCTAGGCGGGAAGAATCTTATTCCATCTTCAAGAAGCCGCCGTCGCCTCGTCTTCTTGAACATGACACAAACCTTAACAAAACTTGAAAAAGCACCTGAAAACGGAGCCCTCCGGCCGACAAGGGCCGGGATCCACTGCGCACCTATGGCCCTAAGGCCACAGGAGATGTGGGAGATCGGCACGCCGCCGACGGGAGGCAAAAACCATAGCCTCCTTTTCTTGGAGGGACCTAAAATTAAAGTGTTTTGTGGTTCTTTTAGATGGAGGTAGTTCTTATCGAAGACAATTCTACAAAACGTAATTGGCAGGGTAGCAGAAGTTTTTTGATAAGAGGAAATAGTTCACCATTTGGTTCTATCATGCCGGTCCGCTACCTTGATTCGTTGCACAATTTACATTACGTACAATTAGAGTTGCAAGAAAAGCTTGATGCTCGTGAGCCGCTCGAGATCGACTTGTTTTTTGGCTCGAGTCGAGATCGACTCGAAATGAAACGAGCTGAGTATGAACACTTTCTATAACTTAATCAAGAAACAAGCTGATCTTGAGCCAATTCTGGCTTGCTCGATTTCAGCTCAATAGCTCGGCATAATATTATTTGTTAAATAATCATGCCATATATTAAATGAAAATAGGACAATATTACCATACATATCGTTTAGGACTTTTCTTCATTTTATTTACAAGCAAATAATATGGAACATCGGTCGTGTGTTAAATATTCAGTTTTTTCGTTTTTCTTTTCTTTCATCCATGTAGACCATAATCTGGATTTCGTCCAAGGGAAGATGCGCTCTCCCAAGCGTGAAGAGATTGTTGTGCCTTCAGTTAGAATAAGCTTTTTTTTTTTCAATTTCACGTCATCTAGTTGGAATAATAGTCATAGATTTTATAATTTTTATCATGTCATTTAGCTCGAAACGAGCTCGAGACCGCCTCAAGATCGTTACAAGCTGAACACAAGTCATGTTTTACAGCTCGACCTTGAACTTCATTCAGTTTGAGCTCGCTCTAATTTTAGTATGAGTTGAGCTGAGTCAAGTCCAACTCGCTCAAACTCGATTCGTTTGCAGCCCTACGTACAATTACCACTACCAACAAGTATACCAAAATTGTTTCGTAACTGGTTGGTTTATATTTCAAAAATACAAATGTGAACATTGTTTCACCCGTACACACACGTGAATAGTAAATTCGAAATAATATATTAATGTTTTTGAAATATTATGATTTTTTGCCGTATCAAACTTAGTTGACCATTCTTGTCGGAGTAATATGCCACGGGTAGGCTAACCCAGGCCCAGAACCTTTCAAGACATCGGGGCAGGCTGCGCCCCTCAAGACCCCAGGACGAAGAGCCGCCTTTTGAGAGTCGGCGGCGAGGCAGCCGACTGCCCACTCGCGGTCGAGTCCCGGGGACGACTTCAGGATGAGCCGACTCCTAACTGGCGACTTCCATAAAAGCTGACCATGGGGAGTCGGCCCGCGACGCCAACAACCCCCATGCCCTTATAAAAAGGGACGGGACGGGTAGTGGCCACAGTAAGGTCCACTCCCATCCTTTTCCAAGGGCAGGCGTGGCCACAGTACGCCGTACCCGCGGAGATCTCCGCCCGGCGCAGCACTGTTGCCATGTTGGCCCTGACGTCAGCCCCAGTGGGCGGAGTCCTGTGCCCACGACGGCCTGCCGGTACGACCCAGGGACGACGGGTCCCATCAGTCGGCGGGCGTACAGAAGACGACGAGAGCGCCACCAGTCGACCCACAGGAGTCGGCCAGCCCCTCCCACGGGCCCCACGCACCATTAATCAGACGCGACAAGGAGTGGCAACAGTGATCGCCCGCCAGACGGCGGAGCTGTTGCCATGACCCCATGACCGAGCCCGCGTCATTAGAAGCACGGCTACAGTAATCTGCAGCCGGCAAGACCCGCCCGCGGCGGACGCGGCCTGTCGGCTCCGTACCGAGCCAGTCAGTGGGGCCCACCAGTCGGCGGGCCCCAGGAGTCGGCGGATAAGACGGCGGCCAGAGAGACTGACGGCTGGCCCGTGTCCAGCCGGATTACCATTGTACCCCTGGGGGGTAGGCCTATATAAAACCCCAGGGCACCCATACAAAGGGTTCAAATCCATTAGCACTAGACCAGATCATATAGGTAGGAGAAAGCTAGCCTTGCCTTCTCCTACCTCCAGGAAACAGCTCAAGGAGCAACCATGTACACACTTTTGCCATAGTGATCATGCGGAGACCCCGCAGAGCAGCAGTGGGGGTGTTATCTCCACGGAGAGCCCCGAAGCTGGGTAAGATTCGCCGGCGTGCATGCCTTCACCTTATCCCGTTTCCAGGCACCGGCGACGTTCTACTCACTCCCACCATGATAAGCCATCCTTTGGCATATGTCGCACCCAACCCCCGGCATTTGGCGCCCACCATGGGGCCTGGTGCACAGTCGTCCGGACACCTGCTCTGGACGGGAACCCTTTTCCTCCTTGGCGAGCGCAGCCAGCCCGACACGCTAGACGGAGTTTGCGCCGACGCGCTGCACAGTGTTGAGATCGCCTGCGTAGCCAGCTGCCTCGCCGATCTTGTCGGCGAGGTTCGCCTCTGCGATGAGCCTGCATCCGACGCAGGCACGGGCGGCCCCGAGAGCCTCCTCGCGGGCCTCCTTGACCAACTCCACGTCGCCAGCGAGCCTGCCGTGGACTTGGAGTCTGTAGGCTCCACCGACCCGATGCTGGTTGACTCCAACACCGCGTCGCTCGACGCGTTCCCCACCAACATGGTGGTCTACGACGAGCCGCTCCCTTGCGCGGAGAGTGACAGAAGCACCGTCACAGAGGTGCTCGTCATCGGTCATGACGAGCATCCCGGCGGAGGAGCGCATGACCCACTTGGCGTGGCACTGCAAGACCTGACCGCGCCCATTCTGGAAGACGCTGACGCAGAGACACTGGAGGCGCGCCGCCTTCAGCTCGTCGAAGGCGCGAAGAAGCTGGCTAGTATGAGACGCTTGTCAGAAGCCTACCAGCGTGAGATGGATCGAGCTGTGGGTGGCTCGCCAGCCACAACTGGGCCCAACCGCCTAGACGCGGTCCAGCAGCGCGGCGTGGCCATCGCCAACCTGTTTGGGGAAAATCGCCCTGTATACGCCACGCCTGCGGAGAACATTCGAGCCGTCCAGGCGGCGGCGGACGAGCTGGACAACTTCGAGGGTGAAGAGCGCCGCCTGATGACGGAGCGAGTCCAGCGGCTCCTCGACGCGGCTGCCGCGCGGAACTAGGTCGGCTGCCGCACAGAGGCGCCACAGTGACAAAACGACGACCTGCCTCCATGCTGAGACCAAGGCGCGACGTCTCGGACGCCGACTGGCGGCGCCCGCGGAAGAAAAGACAAGGATCCAGTTGTCAGCCGCAGTCAGACTCGCGTTATCATAGAGCGCGACCAAGACGGCCGCCCAAGAGCAGTGGAACGACGGGACGACTGTCCGCCTCCTCCTCCTCGCAAGGAAAGGCGAGTCTCCCCGCCACCTGTTGATCATCCGACTCTCGGCGACCGCCTTGGCCGCCGAGAGGGAGTTGGAGAAAACGACGCCCGCCACCGAATCGACCAACTTCACCGATCCCTGGCGCTGGAAGAAGAAGACGAGTTGGGTCCGCCTTGTTTCGGGCCCCGCATTCGAGACGAGCCCTTTCCCAAAGGGTTCACGCTCCCAAGAGACACGCCCAAGTACACCGGCTCCGTGAAGCCGGAGGACTGGATGGTTGACTACTCCACGGCCGTCAACATAGCGAACGGCAACAAGCGTGTTGCCGTAAAATACGTTCCGCTCATGCTCCAGGGCACATCCCGGACATGGCTGAACAGCCTGAAGCCCCGCAGCATCAACAGCTGGGTCGACTTCACCGATGCATTCGTCCGCAACTTCACAAGCACGTACAAGCGTCCTCCGAAGCCTCGCCAGCTTTCCTTGTGCGTGCAAGGCCTCAACGAGTCGACTCGCGACTACCTCACGCGTTGGGCCGAGCTTCGGAACTCCTGCGAGGGCGTGCACGAGGTGCAGGCTATCGAGTACTTCACCGCCGGGTGCAGAGAAGGCACCCTCCTCAAGCACAAGCTCCTTTGTGACGTGCCAGAAACCCTCGACGAGCTGCTGATCATAGCAGACAAGTATGTCACGGCCGACTCCTCCATGAAGGCAGAGATTCAAGTTAGTGCGACTGGCAAAATGGCCCCTTAGGCTCCTACAACTCCGGCTGGAGACGCCAGTCGGCGACAACAGTAGAGCAACCACAAGCGCAAGGCCCCACAGCCGGCTTCCAGCAGCCGGCAGGTGATGACAGTCGAAGACCAGCAGCCGGAAGGGCAGCCTCCACCCAAGCGATAGAAAGGTGGCAAGCCCAACTGGTTGTCGACTTTCTCATACGAGCAGACTCTGGATGGTCCTTACAAGTTCCACAGCGGCGCGAAGCCGTCGAACCACACCACTCGGAAGTGCCACTGGCTCACCAGGATCGCCAAAGGAGACGACCTCCTGCCTTCCCCGCCTGCTGGGCAGCCGCCTCCGCCCCAGCAGCCGGCTGTCAGGCCAGTCGGCGCAGTACAAGACGAGTACCCCGAAGAGCACGGAGCCTACATGGTATTTACCAGCGTGGCTGATGATCGACGCAGCAGGCGGCAACAGCAGCAAGAGGTGAATGCAGTAGCATCAGAGACACCAAAATTCATGCACTGGTCCGAGAAGCCTATCAGCTGGAGCAGAGCTGATCACCCAGAGGTGATGCCGAGTCCGGGTTCCTATGCCTTGGTCTTGGATGCCACCTTTGCCACGGATAGACGAGCTGCCCGTTTCTCGCGAGTTCTGATAGACGGAGGCAGCAGCATCAACATCCTATACAAGGACACCATGGAGAAGTTAGGAATCAAGTAAAGACAGCTTCAGAACAGCTGGACTGTATTCCACGGCATTGTTCCTAGCCTTTCCTGCTCACCAATCGACAAGATCCTGATGGACGTCCTCTTTGGAGACAAAGATCACTTCCGCCGAGAGTCAGTTTAGTTTGAGGTGGTGGATCTCAAGAGCCCATACCATGCATTACTTGGCCGACCCGCCCTGGCCAAGTTCATGGCGGTCCCCCACTACGCCTACCTCAAGATGAAGATGCCTAGTTCCAAGGGGATTCTGACCGTAGCCGGCGACTACCGGAAGTCATCTGCCTGTGCGGCTGAAAGTAGTCGGTTGGCCGAGTCCCTGGTGATCGCGGCCGAGAAGCGGCTCCTTGACCGGGTTGTGGCGATGGCCGGCAAGCAGCCAGAGGTGTCGCCTAACCCCAAGGAGTCGGAGGCTGAGGGTTCGTTCAGGCCAGCCAAAGAGATGAAGAAGATACCCTTGGACCCGGAGCACCCAGAGAGGTACGCTGTCGTAGGCACAAACCTCGACAGCAAATAGGAAGGCGAGCTCGTCGATTTCCTCCGTGAGAATCAAGACATCTTCGCATGGTCCCCCAAAGACATGCCAGGTGTATCGATGGAATTTGCCAAGCACAAGTTACATGTCCGATCTGATGCGAAGCCAGTCAGGCAGCCCTTGCACCGCTTATCAGAAGAAAAGAGAAGAGTTATCGGAGAAGAGATAGCCCGACTCCTAGCAGCCGACTTCATTATGGAAGTATTCTTTCCAGAGTGGCTAGTCAACCCGGTCCTGGTACTGAAGAAGAACAAGCAGTGGCGAATGTGTATTGACTACGCAAGCCTCAACAAGGCTTGTCCCAAGGACCCTTTTGCCTTGCCAAGAATTGATCAGGTGATAGACTCCACAGCCGGATGCGAGCTGTTGAGCTTCTTAGATGCATATTTAGGATATCACCAGATCAAGCTGAACCCAACTGACAGACTGAAGACCGCCTTCATCATGCCGTTTGGAGCCTTCTGCTACCTAACCATGACGTTTGGCTTAAGGAATGCCGGCGCCACCTTTCAGCGTTGCATGCAGAAATGCCTCCTCAAGCAACTCGGCAGAAACGCCCACGTTTACGTGGACGATGTGGTGGTGAAGACGGAGAAGCATGGAACACTGCTGGAAGACCTCAAGGAGACCTTTGAGAACCTGCGCCGATTCCAGATCAAGCTCAACCCTGAGAAGTGCGTCTTCGGAGTACCAGCCGGCCAACTCCTTGGCTTCCTAGTCTCTGAACGCGACATAGAGTGCAACCCTGTAAAGATCAAGGCCATTGAGAGGATGGAGGTACCCAGCCGACTGCTAGACGTGCAAAAGTTCACTGGCTGCTTGGCGTCCATCAGCCGATTCATCAGTCGGCTGGGCGAGAAAGCTCTCCCCTTATACCAGCTCATGAAGAAGACCATTTTTTTCGAGTGGAACCACAAGGCGGACGAAGCCTTTCTCCAGTTGAAGAAGATGTTGACTACTCCACCCGTTCAAGCGGCTCCGACTCCTAAGGAGCACATGCTCCTGTACATCGCCGCCACCAGCCGGGTAGTCAGCATAGTCATTATAGTGGAACGCAAGGAGGAAGGCAAGGCACTACCTGTCCAGAGACTAGTATATTACCTGAGCGAAGTGCTGTCGACCTCCAAGCAGAACCACCCCCACTACCGGAAGATGTGCTATGGCGTGCACTTTGCCGCCAAGAAGTTGAAGCCTTACTTTCAAGAGCATCCAATCACTGTAGTCTACACGGCCCCACTTGCCGAGATCATCGGAAGCCGAGATGCTTCTGGCCGAGTGGCCAAATGGGCCATAGAGCTGGCTCCCTACACCATCTACTACCAGCCCCGCACCGCCATCAAGTCACAAGCACTGGCTGACTTCCTCATCGACTGGGCCGAGACCCAGTACCTACCACCAGCGCCCGACTCCACCCATTGGCGGATGCATTTCGACGGATCCAAGATGCGCACCGGCTTGGGAGCAGGCGTTGTCCTCACTTCTCCTAAAGGTGACAAGCTCAAATACGCACTGCAAATCCACTTTGCCACCTCCAACAACGTCGCCGAATACGAGGCGCTCATTCATGGGCTCTGGCTTGCCAAAGAACTTGGCATTCGCCGGATCCTGTGTTATGGTGACTCTGACTTGGTGGTCCAACAGTCGTCTGGTGACTGGGACATCAAAGATGCAAACATGGCGAGCTACCGTTTCCTCGTGCAGCAACTCAGTGGATATTTCGAGGGGTGCGAGTTCCTCCATGTGCCAAGAAACGACAACGACCAAGCAGACACCCTTGCACGAATCGGCTCCACCCGCCAAGCAATACCATCCGGCGTCGCCCTTCAGCACCTCCTCAAGCCGTCTGTGAAGCCTTCACCAGAATCAGACTCCATCTTTGTGCCGGCTCCTCCCGAAGAAGTCAGATCCGACTCCAGAGCTCTAGCAAATGGTACGAGGATTTTGGCAGATGGCTCCAAAGCCGCCACAGTCGAAGCCGGCCCAGGGACTGCAGAACCCGGCCTGGGGACTGCGGCGGCCAGCCCGAAGACTCCAGAACTCGGCCCGAGGGCTGCACCAGTCGGCCCGGGGACTTCATAAATCCAACAAGCGGTTGCTGACTCCAGCCCGCCGCCTCCCAGCCCAGCCGCCCTCATCCAAGTCGCAGTTCTGGCAGTCGAAAAAATAGCAGCACCCTCATGGGCCCATCCCATCCTCAAATTCCTGGTGAGTAAATAGCTGCCGACTGATGAGACCTTAGCTCGGCAAGTACAACGCCGAGCGGCAGCCTACACCATAGTCAACAGAGAGCTGGTCAGGCGCAGCGTCACTGGTGTCTACCAGCGCTGCGTAGAGCCAGAGCAAGGCCAAGCAATTCTCAAAGACATCCATCAAGGCGAGTGCGGCCACCATGCGGCTTCAAGAGCACTCGTCGCCAAAGCCTTCCGACATGATTTCTTCTGGCCAACGGCCTTAGAAGAGGCCAAGGAATTGGTCCAAAAATGCAAAGGTTGCCAGAAGTTCCGCTCCAAGCCGCATCAGCCGGCTTCAGCACTCAAGACCATCCCCATTGCCTGGCCCTTTGCAGTTTGGGGCCTAGACATGGTGGGACCATTCAAGACGGCACGAGGTGGCCTAACTCACTTACTTGTCGTGGTGGACAAGTTCACCAAGTGGATAGAAGCGAAGCCAATCAAGAAGCTGAATGGTCCGACTGCCGTGACTTTCATCTCCGATATCACAATTCGGTACGGCGTACCACACAACATCATCACCGACAATGTCACGAATTTTGCGAAAGGCGCCTTGGCCCGTTTCTGCGCGACACAAGGCATCCGACTGGACCTAGCGTCCGTCGCCCATCGACAGTCAAACGGCCAGGTGGAGCGAGCAAACGGCCTCATCCTGTCCGGCATCAAGCCCCGACTGGTCGAGCCTCTGGAGCGCTTGGCTGGCTGCTGGCTCGATGAGTTGCCAGCCGTCCTTTGGAGTCCGCGCACGACTCCAAACAAGTCAACCGGCTTCACGCCTTTCTTCCTCGTCTACGGTGCTGAAGTCATCATCCCAACGGACATAGAGTTCGACTCCCCGCGAGTCAACATGTACACCGAGGAAGAAGCAGAAGAAGCACGTCAAGACGACGTCGATCTGCTGGAAGAGGGCCGGCTGTTGGCACTCAGCCGGTCCAGCATCTACCAGCAGAGCCTGCGCAAATACTACAACAGGAAGGTCAGGCCAAGATATTTCCAAGAGGGGGACCTTGTGCTCCGACTGATCCAGCGAACAGCCGGCCAGCACAAGCTGTCGGCGCCTTGGGAAGGCCCTTTCATCATCAGCAAAGTGCTAGATAACGACTCCTACTACCTAATCGATGCTCAGAAGCCCCGAGCACGCAAGAGGGACGACTCCGACAAAGAGACAGAGCAGCCATGGAATGCAAATCTCCTCCGAAAATTTTACAGTTAAACGCAGTATGTACCATGCTACCTTTTGTATTAAAAGTACCAAGACTTCGCCCCCCCCCCCCCGAGAAGAGCTCGGGGACTGCCCTCTTTTATTTATATGATAAGAATTATGCCTTCGAGTATGTTACTCTTTGTTATGCTGCTTGGCACCGGGTTCGACTAGTCGGCCCGGGGACTTGCCGCCTTGCGCTATGAAATGCTTCCTGCAGCCGGACAAGTAGTGTGTGGCGCTTAAGCCGTCTCCTGTCAGAAGCCGCAGCTCGCAGAGCGACTGTCTGGTGGGAAGGAGTAAGGAAGAATGGGCGTCCACATGAAAAATGGCTAAGGACTCAAAGCATAAACATAGCTTAAAGCCGGCTTCCAGCCTTTTTTCGCAAACCAACTCTTGAACAGTCGGCTTGCCGCCTTCTATCCGACTTGCTAAACAACTCTAAAACGGCTAAGTACTTGCCTTCCCAAAGTGACCAAGAATTTGATCCAGCAGTAGTCCGCAGAGCGACTGTCCGACTGACAAAGACGACAACTGAGGGAAGGCGACAAAGGAAAAAGGCAAAGGAGCAATGAGCAAGAAAAGATAGAAGTCGGATGAATATTTACATAACAAAGGCCCTTGGCCGAATCTTCGAGCAGAAGTTCAAAATACACCCCGCGGGTGGAATTGTGCGAACTAACAAGTTCTTCAAAGACTATTAAAGCAGATAAAACAAAGATAAGGTGGCAGCCTAGGAGGTGGCAGACGGGTTCGGAGGATCGGAGGAGACGGCGGTGTCAGATGTTTGGGCGGCCGGCTGGGCGGTCTCGGCTTGATCACCTCCGGCGGCAGTTGGCTCGGGTGGGCACGGCTCGTTGCTGGAGGCGCGATCGAGCTGAGGCTGGCCATCCGCTCCATCTTCTGGTGCCTCCGTCTCGCTTCTGTCCTCCGCCTCGTCTTCCTCCTCGACGCTGGAGCCGATCACCTCCGCCGAGTCCTCGCCGTAGTCTAGGTTCATCCCAAACCACTCCGGCGGTACCTCCCCGCCGTCTTCAGCCCGCTCGGGGACAAAGATGCTGGTGTCGGTGTACTCGGCGATCGCCGCCGCACGCTTGACAAGGGCGTCTTCCGCGGCTGCCAGCTCCGGCTGGGCCTCTGACCGGAGTGTGGCCAGACGGTCTAGGTCTAGCCCCGGATACCACACCTTGACAAATTCCAAGGCTCGGCGCGCTCCAGCCCGGGCCGAGGAACCCTTCCAGGCTTCAAGACGGCCAGCCGCGACCTCCAGCCAGTCGGCAGTCCGACTGGGGGTGCGTGGAGCCTGCATGTCTGGCCATAGGGCAGCGATCGCTTGGGCGTCGACATGTTGAAGCCGGCGCAGCATCAGGTGGGCCGGCTGCAGACGAGCCCCAATGCTCAGAATATGCTCGTCAAGGGTCCGGGGGGCGTCGGCGGCGATCTCCGCGCCATCTGCCCTCTGCCCCTCGCGATCAGCCTCGATAGCTTGATTGGCGGCCTGCGAGTGGCCGGGGAAGAAGTCTGCCAAGACGAAAAGAATGAAGAACAAGTCAAAAAACCAGGAGTCGGCTCGACCTATAGTCGGCAGCTCGAAGAAGGAAAGCAAAGAAGCTCACCGTCGACGAGGTCCTCGATCTCGTGGAAGCCGGAGGCCAGCATTGCCTCCTTGTCAGTCCAGGAGGAGCGCTCGCTCGCGAACTCGGCCAGGAGGGCGGTCTCCTCTTCTTCCGCCTCCTTCTGCGTCTTCTTAAGCAGCTCCTTCTGCTCTGCCAATTGTGCGGCCAGCAGACGGCGAGCTTGCTGCACTCCTCCCCCTTGGCGCGCAACGCGGTGTTGGCTTCGCCCAGCTGCTGTTGAAGAGTGGCGTTGGCCTCTGAAGAGAAAGAAGAAAGAAGGCATTAAGTCATCAACAAAGAAGGTCGCCGGGGAGATCCGGCCCGACTGCTCAGCAGTTGGCCCGAATCTCGGGGACTACAGCCCGTGGGTGCGCCAGCGCGCCCCTGCAAAGAAGAAAAAGGACTCACTCCGGCTCTCTGACAAGTCGGCGGTCCGCTTGCCCAGCTCTTCAACGTTGCGGTTGAAGGCGGTGACACGGAGGTTGTGATAGTCCTGTGACTAGTATTTCAGACAAAAGTTAGTACCTGGAACTCGCCAATTGGAGTTCCGAGCCGCCTACTCAGCAGTCGGCCCGAAACTCGAGGACTACACCCAGTGGATGTGGTGGCGCACCCCCACAGAGAAGAACAAGAAAACAAAGACAAAGGAGAAAGCATACCCGGATGGCTGCCCGCGACGCCAGGTGTGCCTTGGTGCAGTCTTGGATAGCGTCGCCCTCAGCTCGCAGCTTTGTCTGGACATCCAGAAGCGCCTGGTTCAGCGGGCCCGTGCCGCCTCCTCGCACCCACCCAATGGGTGTGGCGCTCCTCGCTTCGGCGTCTGGGATCGTCGAGCTGGCGGTGCCGGTCTCCAAGGGGCGTGGCGCCGAAGTCGCCTTCTCAAGACGGCGGCGTGTTGGCGAGCCGACTTGAAGGAGTAGCTTCGCCGCGGCCTCGTCTTCAGTCGGCGGCAAGGGCGGGTCCGCCGGCTGTTTGCCTTGCGCGCTCCTAGACGGCGGCGGGGGCGGCGGTGGCGGCACGACCGCGTCCGGCATGGAGGCGTCGCCACCGCCCCTCTCCATGATCGGGAACCCGCCGCCGTCTTCCCCTGACTGCCCCGTGAACTCTAGGGGCGGCGGCGCAGAGTTCATAGGGGTGACGAACACCGCTAATCGCCGGTGCACGACTTCCTCAGCCTGCCACCTTGCCGCGACGGCGGCCTCGGCCTCCTCCAGCTTTTTCAGGGCGGAGGCCTCCGCCTTCTCGGCCTTCGCTTTCTTCAGGCGGGCGGCCTCTTCCTCCTCGCGCTTCTCCTGCGCGTTCCGCTCCGTCGCCTCTCGGAGGTCGGTGGCGGGGTCAATCCGCCGAGTGGTGGCAGACGTCTCCGCCGACCCCATAATGGAGGCGGCGGCAACCCTCTCAAGAGTGAGGGGAGCCCTGAAGCGAGGGAAGCATATGAAAGACTCAGACAAGATCAACAAAGAGAAAATAAAGATGAGGGACGGAGGCGCTTACGCAGAGACCAGCGATGGCTTCTTCACTTCCTTGCGGAAGCGGTTGGCTTTCGCGGCCGCCTCTTCCCGCTTGGTCGCGGCGGCCACTCCCTTAAATTTCTTCGACCGGCCACCAAGTGTACTCGGCCCGGCCCGACGCTTCTTCACGCTGCCTTGAGCGTCCAAGACGGCGGAGGAACTCGCGCTTGGCTGGCCAACCTTTGCCTGGTGACGCGGGGCGACTTCTCCCTCGGCATCGTCATGAGGCCAGTCGGCGAAAGTGGCCGTGGGCTTGGAGCCGCCTGTTTCTCCTCCTCCTCCCTCGGCGTCGGCCTCGATGGCCGCCGCCCCCAAGTCAGGATCGTCGACGTCGCTCTCCGTCCGATCGGGGACAAACTGACGAGCCGGCCCCGTGGTGCCGGCCGAGGGATGGACGAGGGGGTTCTGATTCAAAAACAAAAACGGCCAGACTGGACAAGTCGGACTCGGCAACGAAAGAAATAGAAGAAGAAGGAAGACGACTTACAATAGGCGGGGGGTTGGCGCGTGAGTACGGCTCCTTGCCGAACCGCCAATCCACCATGAGACCGCAGTTCGCGGTGTAGTTCACCGTGTCCGCCACCTCCTTGTGAGGCATGTCCTTGGAGCACATCCGACTCGGGTCCCGATGACCGCTCATCTGGCAGATCAGGTGAGGTCGGCTTGGAGTGGGAGGACTCGGCGCGCCACAAAGGCGGCCAGCAAGTCGGCCCCGGTCAAGCCCTCCGACTGCGTCAGCACTCGGAGTCACGCGACGGCGGCGGCGCCAGCAGGAGACAACGTCCTGGCTCGGTGTGACCAGCTGAGGAGCCTTCCAGCCGGCGCGCCGGCTTCGTAAGCCGGCAGGTTGACCCAGTCGCCTTCTGGGGCGACGTTCTTCACATAAAAGTAGGACCGCTGCCACATCTTCATCGACTTAATCAGCGTGATGGTGGGAAACGGATTGTAGGCCCCTGGTCTCCGTATCGCGATAAACGCACTGCACTGGGCCGGTACGCCGGCGACGTGTGTGCCAAGCTTGGACTGGAAGAACTCACCCCAGAGCTCGATGGTGGGGAGAACACTGAGGAAGCCTTCGCATAGGGTGGCGAAGGCAGCCAGCAGCACCACCGTGTTCGAATTAAGGTGGTGCGGCTGGAGCCCGTGGAACTCCAAGAAGGAGCGGAAGAAGCCGCTCGCCGGCAGCCCCAGGCCGCGCATAAGGTGCGAGCGGAATATGACCCGCTCGCCCTCCTTAGGCGTCGGCGATATTTCCCCCCTCCAGCGCAAGGCGGACCCGCACTAAGCCCCTGCCGGGCAGCCGCCGTGTCTTGCGAAGGATCTCGATGTCGTCGTCGTCGACCTCGGAGCCGTCCCACACTCCGGAGCGCACAACAGGAGGCGCGGCGGCGGAGGAAGAGCTCATCACTGCGGGCGCGGCGTGGTTCGGAGCAGCAGCGGCGAGAGGAAGAAGCGAGGAGCGAAAGGGAGTAGGGAAGATGGGCGCACGTGCTTCGCCGCCCCCTCCCCCCGCCTACTTATAGGCTCGTGGGATGAGAAGCCGATGGGGCAGTCGTGGGATTAACTGTGCCCAGGACCCCACGACCCCCATGATTTACCACACGAAGTTACTGCGTGTAGTAACCACGCGGGAACCCCAACCGTCCGCACGGCCACAACGGATCCGTTCACATGCCGAGGCGCGGTAGTGGCGGGCCTCACCTGTAGGCCTGTCCCGTCGCGCGCGTGGGTGGGCAGACTGGCCCAACCACGTGGCGCCTCGCGACGGGTCCACAACGGGCGACAACCTGGAGGCTTATCAGGCACGCCGCCTGGACTCCGCCGCGACGTTCAAACTATTTCGGGGGCAAGTCGGCCTTAAAACAAGCCTGACTCCAACTAGTCGGCTTGACAGAAGACGGCGAGCGAGGCCCAGATCCAACCGCCGAAAAGAAGAAACTGTTGAGGCTCCTCGACATATCACGCTCGGTGCCTCACCAACTTCGGGGACTACTGTAGGAGTAATGGGCCACGGGTAGGCTAACCCAGGCCCAAAACCTTTCAAGACATCGGGGCAGGCTGCGCCCCACAAGACCCCAGGACGAAGAGCCGCCTTCTGAGAGTCGGCGGCGAGGCAGCCGACTGCCCACTCGCGCCGAGTCCCGGGGACGACTTCAGGATGAGCCGACTCCTAACTAGCGACTTCCAGAGAAGCTGGCCATGGGGAGTCGGTCCGCGACGCCAACAACCCCCATGCCCTCATAAAGAGGGACGGGACGGGGAGTGGCCATAGTAAGGTCCACTCCCATCCTTTTCCAAGGGCAGGCGTGGCCACAATACATCGTACCCGCGAAGATCTCCGCCCGGTGCAGCACTGTTGCCATGCTGGCCCTGATGTCAGCCCCAGTGGGCGGAGTCCTGTGCCCACGACGGCCTGCCGGTACGACCCAGGGACGACGGGTCCTACCAGTCGGCGGGCGTACAGAAGACGGCGAGAGCGCCACCAGTCGGCCCAGTTGGGAGTCGGCCCCCAGGAGTCGGCCAACCCCTCCCACGGGCCCTACGCGCCAGTAACCAGACGCGGCAGGGAGTGGCAACAGTGATCGCCCGCCAAAAGGCGGAGCTGTTACCATGACCCCATGACAGAGCCCGCGCCATTAGAAGCACGGCTACAGTAATCTGCAGCCGGCAAGACCCGCCCGCGGCGGACGCGGCCTGTCGGCTCCGTACCGAGCCAGTCAGCGGGGCCCACCAGTCGGCGGGCCCTAGGAGTCGGCGGATAAGACGACGGCCAGAGAGACTGACGGCTGGGCCCGTGTCCAGCCGGATTACCATTGTACCCCTGGGGGGTAGGTCTATATAAACCCCCCAGGGCACCCATGCAAAGGGTTCGAATCCATTAGCACTAGACCAGATCATATAGGTAGGAGAAAGCTAGCCTTGCCTTCTCCTACCTCCAGGAAACAGCTCAAGGAGCAACCGTGTACACACTTTTGCCATAGTGATCATGCGGAGACCCCGCAGAGCAGCAGTAGGGGTGTTATCTTTACGGAGAGCCCCGAAGCTGGGTAAGATTCGCCGGCGTGCATGCCTTCGCCTTATCCCGTTTGCAGGCACCGACGACGTTCTACTCGCTCCCACTATGATAAGCCATCCTTTGGCATATGTCGCACCCAACCTCCGACAATTCTACTCACGCCAGTTTCCTGAAGTACTGACAACCTTGGTATTCTTAGCGAAGAAAATACAATTTTGACCTTACTATTACTCAAACAGTGTATTTTAATGTAGATCTAGTCTTGGCATTTTTCCCCAGAATACCACAGATACCATTCCTTCGTGAAAATTCATACAAGAGTACACCAGTCAACTATGTATGTTATGTTATATTTTTTCTGATTGTTTTTATTTTTCTATTATTTATTTTAAATTTACTATTAGTAAGGGGTGCGCGTGGAACCATGTTTTCTTAACATAGTACAGACGTAGACGCTCATACATATGCACACACACTCATCCCTATGAACGCCCCCTACCCCCCCACCCGATGAGTACCCCGAAAGACTGAGCCGCACCATCTTTTTGAGATTGACGAAGTCACCATAAACGCATTTGTAGTCAGCGGGAACATGCCCTTCCACCGAACGCACATCGCCAAAAGGCCCGGAATAAATCCAGAAAAATGCGAGCACCGGCGTCAAGACTAGTACTTGAACCCTCGTTGGATGGGAATGCCACTGTTCTCCTAACCATCGAACCATCGAACCACATGTTTGATGTTATGCACCATAATCTAAGGGTCAAATTCACATGGGAGTTTGTGCCATTCTTTGGGCAGTTTGAGATTGTCGAAATGAGTGTGTTTTTAACAAACCATCTATTTCATTTTTTTGCGGTTTAACTTTAGGGCTACGAAATTAATCCATATGTGGTCATCGCAGCGTGTGGACACTTATGACCTTTGGATGCAGCCATCTGAAAATGATTGCATGGGACTTGTTCAACCAGTTTGGCCAGCATGACAGTAGTAGATTATGTGGAAGTTTCTAATTGTTGTGGCCTTGTTTTGTTTTGTTTCTTTTGGTATTTAGAGACTTGGATTTGGTTCACGTTTAATAAAATGGCTGTGTCCATCTTATGATGCAGAGGCGGGATTTTCTCTTTCTTTTAAAGAAACTAGTGACGATGAAGTGCTGAGCACAATGTTTATATCACATCGTTGATCGAGTACACGGCGTCATTAATCAATTAGTAGAGTTTACCGTGGCTACTATGGTGAGTACATAGCAAGATGAGAAGATTAGGGAATGGGACAGCAACATAGAAAGAGGATAGAGCAGAGAGTAACTCTCTGAATTCTGGGAGAATGTATGTAGTGGTGATGTATCGGCTCGCTGTTAGCTCCACTGACGAGGCTGCTGCGACGACGAGAGGATGATGGCGTCGAGTGCCGCCTTCACCTGGGAGATCTCCGGCGCCTCGCCGCCCTGAGCAGGCCAGAATGCGTCCGTCTCGAGCACCTGACATCATTTGCTTGTTAGCTAGGATCAGACAAGTGCCGGCTAAGAAACGAGACCGAGTACGCCGAATTCACAATGCTAAACCGGTTAATGTCTGTACCGTAAGCTGGAGCTGCATGAACTTGACGTAAGTGATGGCCTTGTCGAGCATGGTGACCATGTCCACCTTGCTGCCGTTGGGCACCAGCTCCTGCAGAACTCTCAGCCGCTCCCCGATCCGCTCACGACGAGTCTGTAGTCCACAGTGATTCAGTAAACCTTGTCAGTTCACTGAGAATTGAGGTTGAGCTCTCCCTTAATTGCGATGGTTCGGGACGAAACTCCATGAGCGTACCTTGGCTGCATCGCTCTGAGTGTCCTTGGCCGAACTGGTGGCCGCGGACGTTTTGGTGGGCTTGGTTGCCGATTTCCTGTCGCCGCCGCACTGTTTCTTGGGAAGAGTGGTGCTTTCTTGCTCCGAGCCCTGCTGTGCCTGCGCGCGCGCTCGAGGCCGCTTGTGCGAAGGGGATGCCGCCGTGCGGCCGTTGCCGCCGCAGCCCTCGAAGCTGAAGCTTCCCGCCGGCGCGGTTGCCGTTGACGGGCTGTAGCTCAGCTGGTCCGCGGCGTCCATCCACGCGGCAGCGGCGCAGTTGTCCTCTCCCGGGCTGTCGAAGGTGAGCACCGAAGAGGAGGAGGACATGCGGCCGGCTGGGCTGGTCCAGCCGAGGTCGTGGCCCCCGAACGCGTTGACGCTGCCCGGCGCCTCGGCGCCAAGATTGCCGGTCGGCAATTCCCATGCGTGGGCGTGGCCACCGAGCAAGCATTCCTCCTCGAGGAGATGGGAGTGGTGATCGTACCCGTAGCCGAACCCGACGCCGCCGGCGTCCATGAGCGCCGGCACACCGTCAGCGATGAAGCCGTCGTAGCAGAACGTGGCTGGCTGACCCACTAGAGCCATGGCGGCGGCAATGAGCAAAGTAAGCGAGCTACTCTACGTAAGTGTTAGTGTATCAAGCAGCGACACGTACGTGTGTATGTAATGTCTCTGTATGGACTAAGCTTCTGTGATTTGGCGAGGTATTCTTGGGCACAGCCTTATATAGCGCTGCTCTGCGACGACGCCCACATGGCCACCGGGGAGGACGGCGATTAAACAAGCGCATGCCATGGAGGCATTAGCATGGCCGGATTATAGAAATGCAGTTGCATTTAATGCCCTCGATTGCTTAGGGTCGCTAGGGAGATACTGGCAGTCCCCTCCGTATGATCGACGATCCAGCATTCCAGATTCATATATACACTTAGTTAAATCTCGGTCGACTGAGATTTATCAATCCTGTTCATATATATTTGTGCATCCTTGCTGGGACACCAGAGCAAAGAGCAGCCGGATGATGACCAATTCGAGCATCAGAAGTGATGACTTGAAATCCAGACGATGGAGTTCAGATTGACGGATTATGTAGTGCAAGTCACACGAATTTTCTGTACCTTCTAGTTCATTTCACGTGCACGGACAACATCATCTTCCTTTGAGCCGGAGTTTCACTCTAAGCCTTTCATTGGGTAGAAAAATCATAGGAATAAATAAATCGTAGGAAATGAGATACATGTCTCAAATTCTATGACTAAGAATAGAAATTGAGATGTCATTTGGTTCACATCATAGACTTTTTTTACTAGACTAATATTTGTTTTCCTATGAAATGTGGAGGATAGAAAAAATTTCTCCATAGAAATAAGTTTCTATTCCTACAAACTCATAGAAATCTTATTCTATGAAATTACTACAAATTTCTCCAAACCACAGGAGAGGTAAGTAACGGTACAGTAGGTTCTCACTCGGGGTGCAAATTCTCTGCAGTGACGGCCGCTGTCATGTGGGCCTCACCCACATGTCATCTGCAGTATTGCACCGTGCTGTCCGTGCAGATATCCCTCCATAGGTGGGTCATTTACCCCTCCATCTTCTGCACTTTGTACAGCTGTAGTGTTTGGGTTTTCACAGCCAAGCCAGGGATGTCCAGGGCGGATTAGCATCCTAATGACGTACAAAATTACAGGGATAAGATCATGATGCTCACAGATCCCTTGGACTTGCGTAATTTAGAGGCGTTGATCACCTGGCTTTGATACGGGCTAAGATATGTAGGCAGTTGCTCGCACCTTGGCATCTGCGTCTGCATTTTCTGTCTATTCCTCTCGTTTTTCTCTATACGATGCCCACACTGATAATTAACTAATGCACATGTCTAGCGGCCATGGCAATTAATGCGGTTCATATTATAACAAGATTGTCCGCCTGCCAATTAATTTCAACCTTTTTATATACTCTTTCAGATATAAGTCTTTTTAGACATTCTAATATGAACTATATACGGAGCAAAATGAATAAATCTACACTCTAAAATTTGTCAATATACATTCATTATAGTTCATATTAAAATATCTAAAAAGAGTTATATTTAGGAACGGAAGGAGTATCTCTATAATACTTAAAAAGGTGTAAGGTTTACCGGTTCAAAAAAAGAAGAAGAAGAATGTAAGGTTTAATGTTTTGTTTTTCTTCCTACCACCTCTTGGTCCAACCTTTCCCGTATGATAATCAATCAACATAATTTTCTAACTTTCTGAATCAATTTGAGTTTAGTTTACTTACCAAATTTCTCAAACTATAAGGTAAATCACGGGCATGATTACACAATCGCCTTATACGGGCAGATAAATCACAAGCTAATAACAGTGTATAAAAAAGGAAAGTCTAAAGTAACAATGGACTACTTCCAATGGCGATGAAAGTAGTAGATGTTGGAAATATGCCCTAAAGGCAATAATATTGTATTATTATATTTTCCATATTTATAATTAAGAGTTTATATTCTATTCTCATGTTATAACTACTATGATCCTGGAATATGCGATTCAGTAAAAAACTCATATGCACGTGTGGAATGATAAACGGTTAAAACTGATTCCTAGTCTCGCCTCTAAGACTAGCTCAAGTGTTGTTTGTGATCATGTTTTTCGGATATTGGGATATATCGTTAAGTGTAACGATAGTCCTAAAACAAATTTGAGAATATGACGTTGTAGAACGACCATAATGAATTGACCCAACTTGTTTGTTATACTTTGACATGCTATCGTCACAAGTCAATCGTTATAATACAGAGAGTTGACGTATGCTTTAGTTCCTTAGACCATGAGAGTATGTAGTCACTTCTTACCGTACGATGTACTTAGGAGTTGCTCGAACATCATTTGTAACACGGTGATCGTAACAATAACTTACAGGTACATCAGAAAGTTTGACAAGAGGCTAGATAACTCAAGAGTGGGATTTGCTCCTCCGGAAATGGAGAAATATTCTTAGGGTTCTCTTGGTGTGACAACATTCATCATCGTCTGGCCAGACACAGGTGACTAGATCACAGGAATGTCGGAACATGTCAGTGAGAAAGAAGAACAAAACCGGCAACGAGGAGACCGGTATAGTGAGCATGATAATGACTCAAGAGGATATCAATATATCTCACCTCAGGTTTTGTAAAGTATCATGAAGCAAAGAGAATAGAACATGATAACCAAATGTTAACTGAAAGGTACGGGTGGAATCAAGTCACGTTCACAAAACCTATATTGCACCCAGTACAACCTTTATTCGTTTTCAAGGAGAGACTCCAAATTTAACTAGTGTTGTAAACACCCAGGTGGTTGTACGACTAGTGTCGGATGTAGTACCGCTCCCATGCGAAGTGGGCAACAATGGGCAGGCCAGGCGGTTGTACCGTGTGCAAGTACGGTTGTACCGCTTACAGCTCGGGCGGTACTATCGGCCCTTATACTGGCTCAACTACCGCTCGAGGGGTGATGCCCTCGGGTTTGCTAGCGACACTGGAGCGGTGGCTCAACGGTTTTTCCTCTTATTTGCAAAATAAACGGTACAACCGGGCGCCTTAGCGATTGTATCACCTAGGCCACAGAGGCCATGCTTTTAGCCTAGAGCTGTTGTACTGCTTGCCCGAGCGATTGTACCTCTCATGTGTGCTTTGGGGCGCAACGGTTGGATTTGGGGAGGGGCTATAAAAGGAGGAGGTTCCTCCTCTTCCCACTTACCTCTTGCCTCCCTCTCTCCTTCATTGTTGACAGAGGCTTATTCTTGCCCAATCAACTTCTCTAGCCAATCAAACTTGTTGATTTGCTAGGGATTGAGGAAGAGACCTAGATCTACACTTTCATCAACCGAAATTTGATTCTCCTACATCTATTGTGGATCTTGTTACTCATGGGTGTTTGCGCACCCTAGACGGAAGAGGTCACCTCGGAGCCACCATATTGCATTGTGGTGAAATTTTGTCGTGGTGTTGGGAGCCTTTAATTGAGTTGTGGAAATAGCCCCAATCTTGTTTCTAAAGGTTTCAGTTGCCGCCGTCAAGGGCATAGTTAGTGGATTCACAACACCTTGCATCACGCGAGGGTGTGAGGAGAATAGGGTGAGCATTGTGGCGCTTGGGGTGCATCGTGCCTCCACACCCCTCTAACGGAGACTTACCCCCCCTCCAAAGGAGGGAACTTTGGAAACACATCCTCGTCTGCACTATCCTTTACTTACTTTGTGCAAACTTATATTGTGTTGCTTATATTCTTGCTTGTACTTGCTGTTGAGCTTGTCATATAGGTTGTCCATCTAGTTGCGTATCTAGACAACCTATTTTACTATTAAGCCTATAATTTGAAAGAAAATGGCACCATCCTATATGTAATCTTTTTTTGTTGCTCAATACAATGGCCATATGAGCCACCTGTCATGATTATGGTCCATCTGATATAAACCTAGCGGTGATGCCCATCATTAAATGATTCTTTTGTTCATATTGTGTTGATACTCTATGTTTGACTTATCCTCTATAACAGTAAGCTCCCTAATTTTAAAGGGCTCACAATCAGTTGAGGTCTCCAATTAAAATTGGGTCATCCAATTTTGCCTAGGTCAACAATTTCTCTAAGCTCTCTCGTTCAATTCTTTTATACTATACACCGTGCTTCCTAATTTTTAAGGCCTCGCAATTAATTAAGGTCTTTAATTTAAAATTGAGTCACTCAATTTTGACCGGGTCAGCAATTTCTCAAGGAGTTCTCTCATTCAATTATTTTAATTCACTATTGTCCCTAATTTTGAAACTCTTCAATTCGATTGAGGCATTCAATTATTGATTTGGTTTGCGATTTTGATGGGGCCAATCATCTTTTAAATCAATCAGTAGCAACCGGTCTATAAAAACATATTAATCCTGCACACCCTCTCATCACCTAGAAAAAAGAAACCTCATCTTATGATATTGTAGCACCAATATAGTACATGCAACTATCGGCGTAGAAATTTCTCCACATAAATATTGGTTTCTTCGCGGATAACACTGAATCACATCGAGAAAGGGCCTCCAAATCATCGAATTATTAAAAAAATAAAGCACACTCCATCATCTCCCCCGCCCTGCCAAACTAAATATTCCATCAATTCCAAAATATAAGGGGTATAAGTTTGAAAGGCAAATTCCTTTAACTTTGACCAAGTTGAGAGCCAAAAATGTCAACATCCACAATATTAAACAAAAATATATGAAAATTAATTTCATGATGAATCTAATTATACCGATTTGGTATTATGAATTTTGGTATTTCTCTACAAATTTGATCAAACTTAAAAATGTTTGACTTTTTTAAGATGTAGTACACCATATATTTTAAAACAGAGTGAGTAATGTTTTTAGGAAATCCAACAACATCAATGGCGCAGCAAAGCGAGGCCAACCCTTCTAGTAGATGTATAATTTTCTCTGGTTATTTTCTCTTGCCCTATGTTCACGAACAATCTCTAACCTGTATATGTGTGGCTCTTGCTTATTACTCCTTCCATTCCATATTTGTACTAAATTTGCGTCACTTAATATGGAACGGAGTGAGTATTTATCCCAATGGACAATTTAATTAGGAAACTATCTAGTAGACATTTTTTGTTATGTATATGAAGCTGTCAGCTATGTATAGACACAACTTGCAACCAAATTCAGTGCCATTTGGTTATTGATCTCGGTTGGGGGTTACCTGATGCTCCCGTAGGGTCAGCTGATATTATACATTTTGATGCAGCAAAGTCAAATGCATAGTCCCCACAAACCAAAACAAAAGAAAAGGTCAAACGCATAGAGAGAGAGATAGAGAGAGAGAGAGAGAGAGAGAGAGAGTAACGGTGACGGTCCATTATGTTTAGCTGTTGTTTGTGTATTTAATGCCTAGCCAGGGAATATCCACGACGGATTAGCAACCTCTCGACGATGGTCCATTAGGGCTTCTTCGACCGCAACATACAAAAAGCCCCCCGCATCTGTTTGTGGAAAGGGAGACCAACCTACGGACATGGATGTGGAAATCAGCCATCTAATGCTAGTCATATACATCCGGCCAGCAATTCGAAACAACCTCATGAAATTCGATCAAATCGGATGGTTTTTATTCAAGTTTGGATATAATTTACATAAAAAGGTTGATATTTTGACCGTTTAACTAAAAAAACCTAAACCCTATACTGGACGACCACCTCGTACGCGTGGCCGCCCTACCCTGCCGCACCGTCATCTCTATCGGTGTCGTCGTCATGGTCCCTCCAATGGCGGAACGACGCTGAAGGGCCGCGGCAGCCTTGCCCGGTGGCTGCCTGATGCTCAAGAAGGAGCCGCTCCACCTCCTGATGTGCCGTGCGGAGGGCCGCCGTGGCCACTGCTGACGTGGCATGTGGAGCCCTGGCGGAGGCCTTGCCGCGACCGGCTTTCGTGGACCAGTCGCTGAACGGCCACTCCTCGCCGATCTTGGCGAGCTCGCCGTCAAGGTGGCGGCGGCCGTCTCTGCAGTGGTGACGGAGCGGTCGAGCGCCCATGCGGCGGCGATGTCGGGGTCGTTGATGACCCACTCTGGTGCCATTTCCGTCTTGGCGAACTCAGAGTGGCGACCGACATTGCGCCAGTCGTACCTCGCATGCTGCTGTGCCGCTCGCTCGACCTCGGATACTACAGCCCGAGAGCTGGAGGCACCTCCGTAACCGCCCTCCAAGATAGTGGAGGATGAGGCCACGCGCCTTAGCGATCGCGGGCGCCAGCTCCTGCTTCGTCAAGCGGTGTTGGCGCCGTGGTGGTGAAGAGGGCCCGTCGATCCGCGTGTAGCGTTTGTGCGGCTCCTCCTTCACGCAGCGGAGGCGCTGGGGGCGCCGACTCTTGCTTCACGCTGCCGCCGATGTGGAGGCCGCGGTTGCATGGCGGGGGCGTCTACTCATCCTTCACTTCCCGCCTCCCGCTTAACACGGACCCGCAACGAGGAGAGTGGCTCCGCCTTCACACGCACCGCCGATGGTGGTGCCGGACCCATCTGACGGAGCGAGGGCTCCATCGTGCTCTCCATGTGACGGACAAATTCTTCGTCCATCAGAGCAGCCTCCGAGAGTACACGTGGCCGTTGCTGCGGCTGGTCCTCCTCGTCGCTGGAGGAGAGGACTATCTCCTCCTTGCGTGAGGAGCCCGCCGCCGTGGATGCGGATGGTGCAGGTGAGCGAGGGTGACGACGCCATGATCCGCCTGACGACGAACTTCCACCGGGTGCCGCCTGCCGGCGTGGTGAACCAGGACTTCGGCATCGTTGCTGGGCTCGGTGTGGACGAAGGGCTCGAAGAGGGGGAGGAGTATGGTGCTGTGCTCTGGAGGGTGCGGATCTGGACGACGCCGAAGTGTGGCTTAAATAGCCACGGCCAGGGCAGGCGGAGGGGCGGCCAGCCCGCTTCAATGCGGCACAGCGACCGGAATTGGTTTCTCGGGAAGCGACGTCTGCCTTGAAGCGGCGGCGACGCCCGAGAGGTTGCTTCCGTCTGCGTCACCTTCCCGTACGGTCAAGTCACGGTATCAATGCCGCCCGTTGCATGCTATAGGGGGACATGAAGCGGCGCGACAAGTGGCGCGAGGCGTGGGGTGAAAAGTGTGGGACAAGCGGATGGGTTTTTTTTGGTGGGTCAGGGCGATCAGAAGCAAGGTTGGGGTCGGTCCAGACTTCCGCAAACCTCCCCACTTTTGTCTCCGGTTTGCGGGAGAATTCACGTCCGGACAGCTTCACGGATCGATACAGGACCGCGTTGTATGACTTTCTCGGTTCGGATAATAGGATTCAAACAATTGTGAGAGGTTTGAAGGTCAACATTAAAGATACCCTTCTGTTTAGCTGTAGTACCTGGGTTTTCGCTGCCCCTTGCTAGGGAATGCTTTGGATATAAACTACTACGACTGTTAATGATCCCCTGGCTAAGTTATGTAGGCAGGCGGATCCATCTTACTCATTATGCTTTGCTTGTCGCCGAGATAAGAAACCATCACCATTCTTTAATCTCTTTGTACGTGTCTGATACACGCCCTGCTCGTTAATGCACTTAATCTGGTGGCCGATTGTGATGACCAGGCATGTGAAGTCCATTAAATGGAGTTGATACGAGGATTAGCATATTTAGACCCAATCACAGCGTGACAGAGTGAATCACAGCCGTTGGCTCAAGAAAGCGTGCGTGCACCTGATGTTACAGTTCGTTGCACTGTCCAGGCTTATTTTCTGTAGAAACCCACTCTCATTATAAATACATGAACATTACTATTTCCTCCGTTCATTTTTGTAAGTCATTTCAGACAACGTAAAATTAGATGTTTTGTACATTGTCTGAAATGTCTTCAAGGTCTTATAAAAGTGAACACAGTGAGTAGCAAAAATGCTCGTGCGTTGCAATGGGAGAAGAAAAAATATCACAGCCGATACTGATGTCGCCCCGTGACTTGCTCCCCTTCGATGTTGTAACAACACAAACATATTACTTGCCACAAAGGACCTATTTGTAATTTTTAATAAAGTTATGATTGTGTGAGTTGGTTTTTGAATTACTTTCATATTTCTAATTATTTCTTTCACATCAATTTCTATTCTTGTCCATTTTCACAAAGCCACATAGCTTTTTACAAATCATATAACTTTGCCCATAATTATTTTTTGCCATATAACGAAGGTCCACTTTCACAATTTTGGATATTTCTATCTCAAACCTTCCAAACATTAGTGGAACCAATTTTATGGGATAAATCTTAGGCTCTCATGGATAAATTCCATCTCTAACCCCCTCCCTTTTAACTTTTCGCATTTTCTATTTTTCTAAATGGTGGGCCGGCACACACCAAGCCTTTTCTGTCTCTCCCTAGCCTTTGAACCGGCCCACCAGCGGCCCAGCTAGCCCCCCTCTAGAAACCTAGCCCGATCCCCGCTTCTCTTCCTCACCCCTCTCCTTCCTCTCGTCTCTTCCCTCACATGCCGCCAGGCATCCAACAGAGCAGCGCATGAGCGACCGGGTACCTTGCGCCTCCTTAGCCTCGCACGGCCCTGCTGCCGGCCGTCCCAAGCGCCGCCACTTTGCCCGCCTCCATGAGGAATCTGGCTGTCCCTAGCGCTAGCTTTGCCTCCTGTAGGCTGCGACGTCGATGACCTGCGTCCTCCGTTAGCCTCCTCTTGCTTGCTCCTGCGTCTCGCGCCGCCGCCAGCTCCGTGCCGTCGCGTTTGACCACAGCCGGATCCAGCGCCTTCTGATTTGTCCCCTCCGTCGCTACCTTCGTCATCTTCTGACGAGCTTCGCCGGCATCGGCTGCTCACCTTCGCGCCGCCCCGTTCAACAACCTCCGTCGATGTCGTCGTCATCTCCTGACTTGTCCCCTCTCCCGCGCCTTCCTCCTCTCGCCCCGAGCCAACCAGCCGGTCAACCAAGACTCTGCCCGTGCTTGTTCATGGTCTCTCCTCGGTTCTTAGGTTGGTTGATACTATAGATAAACTGGAACGTATATATGAATTAGTTTGAGTCGATTCAATGGAGCAAGGTGGGGCTATTCTATATATCGTGACCGGTGTATATTGATAATTGCTATAGCTCAATTGCCAGCAGCCTACGATATATGTGACGGAGGCATCGATGCAGCCCAGCCAGAGGCCCAACTAAGTGAAGAAAGCAGCCATGCGGAGGCCCAATCGAGCAATGTACAGGAAAATCAAACACATCGTTGAATAAAAAGATAGTACCACCTCGGATATTAAGAAAAAATATCAAAATCAAGAAAAAACGGACATGAAGAAGGACAGGAAGAAGCGTATTATGACATGGGAAGAAAGCGTATTGTGACGATGAACCCAAGGAGTCAATATGTGCTTTATTAAGAAGGGATAGATTATTTCTATACATTAGCAAGTGTTTCCGAGCGTCTGATATGTGCTTACCTTGGTTGCGTGGTTTAAGGGAGAATCAGAGGGGATGGTGCAAGAGCTATTGAAGTATGTCTTTGCTCCGCCCCCCTTTTCTTCAAAGTTTCACACCTAAGCACATGCACCTATAGGCCGCTCGCATTGTACTCGTTTCTTCAATCCTTATAATGTCAAATGATAGATGTGCTCTATGCGAAGCCCCGGAGGACACGAACCACATTTTCTTCCCTTGTGTTTTGGCCAAGTTGGGTTGGTGTTGCTTTAGGTCGTGGTTTCAGGTGTCTTGGGCTCCCTCTTCCTTTTCTGAGCTTCGGGTCCTTTCCAATGGTCTGGTTGGGGTTACCAAGCGGCTGTTTTGGGTAGGCCTTGCTGCGGTCTGTTGGGCCCTGTGGACAACTAGAAACAAGTTTATGAGTGAGCATATTTTTCCTTCTAAACCTGCAGACCGCTTAGTTAAATCATGCTTGTTCATGTAACAGTGGAGATCATTGACTAAGACGGAAGACCGAGACGCTTTCGACCTACTATCTTCTAAAATTCAGGCTTCGGCCTCTTCTTTATCGCGGCAAGAGCCTGGTGGCTAGTTGTCCTGGATGCTCTTTTTGACTTAGTTGTTGGCTTCGTCTGCTTTTCATGGTTGGTTCATGTCTCCTAGTTCCGGCCTGCGTGCTGAGGTTGTGGCCTGTGAGCCCTGTACCACGTACTCTCGTTATGTCTTTGGTTGTGGTTGTTGCTATGTGGTATGTCTGGAACGCTGCCTGGTGGCTTTATTTATAAAGTCGGGCTGATGCCTTTCCTCTAAAAAATAATGTCCAATGAAATCATAGTAACAATAGAATGTTTTTTAATGTAATAATGGAACAAAATGAAGTTCTATTAGGATGGAATAAAATTTATGATATGATTCTAGAAGGTATTTCCCAAGACTTGAGCATCGGTTTTGCATGAGATACAACCTAGAATACTTGAGTATCCCACACAATTTGAGCACTAAAACCCAATTAGATTAGAGTTATCTGAGCCAATTCCGCAACTGCCTCTAACATTATGGGTATTAACACCAGTTGGCTAAATACATAATGTGAATTGGCTAAGGGATATGTTGGGAAACCACTTCCAAGTCATGTTTCTTTATTAGTGATATAGCTTTCTCACAAAGTCTAATTCTTCACTGAAAGGTTCATTTTATCCCCCTCTTCTTTCCTTATCCACATGCACATAGCATGATGAAGGGCAGCCAATGTCATGTATTTGCAGATGCCTTAAAAATGCACATACACTTATCACTATGGAAAATAGTGTAAGAGGATATGCCCTTAATACATATGCACTAGTAGAAAACATGGCTTTTGGTTCTAGCCGGATCGGAGCAATAGTCCCAGTCGCATTACGGACCGGGAGTCCGGGACTAATGTGCGATTCGAGCGGCTAGGACGTCGGTCGAGGCTCGGCAGGCATTAGTCCCGGTTTGAATGGGACCTTTAGTCCCGGTTCCAGACACCAACCGGGACTAAAGTAGCAACCCCTTTAGTCCCGGTTGGTGTCTGAAACCGGGACTAAAGGTCTGTCTTCAATCCCGGTTTTAGACCCCAACCAAGACTAAAAAATTGTCTATATATATCTCGCCCCTGCCTGCCCTCTCCTCTATTTTTTCCTCATAGAAGCTGGGAGGTGTGTGCTAGTTTGTTTTCCCTTCCTATGCACAAGAGGTATTCGATGAAATGCTTGAGAGCATGATGCCACTTGAGTTCACAAAACAAACATGACATGAGGTGCCCGAGCCACACTTAAGCTTTCTCCTCTTTATTGCCCGAGCCACACAATCCATTCTTCTCCTCTGTTCTTCCTCCAAGCTTGACCTCCAAGCTCCATTTCCCCCAAGATTTGTCTAGATTTGGCGGTGCACCAACTATGCAAGTGTTCTAAAAGGTTAGCAACTTCATCCTTTCATCTCGCACTGCTAGTTTATCTCATTTCATGCTCTAGAAGTAGAGTGATTTGTGGGTTTTAGTTGAGGAGTGTATGTGGGAGTTTATTTTATTTAGATACAATTTGAGCTCAAATTAACTTCTTAGTTTGCACATGTGTAGGGTGTTGGGAAATGTTGCATGGAAAATAAAAAAATTCTATGCACACGCAATGATCTATCCATGGAGATGCATATCAACGAGGGGGAGAGTGTGTCTACGTACCCTCGTAGGCCATAAGCGGAAGTGTTTCACAACGCGATTGGTGTAGTCGAACTTCTTCGTGCTTCAACCGATCAAGTACCAACACACGACACCTCCGCGTTCTACACACGTTCAGCTCGGTGACATCCCTCGCCTTCTTGATCCAGCAAGACGTCGAGGTAGTAGATGAGTTCCGTCAGCATGACGGTGTCGTGATCGTGAAGGTGAAGTGATCTCCATAGGGCTTCGCCTAAGCACTATGAAAATATGACTGGGGGTATAAACGGTGGATGGGGGCGCTGCACACGGCTAGGAAATTGTCTGGTGTGTGCTAGGCACCCCCTCCTTATATATATATATACATACATACATACATTTATATGTGTGTGTATAGGTGGGAGGGAGGGAGGAGCAGCTATAGGAGGCGCCCAAGTAGGAGGAATCCTACTTGGAGTCCCTCCCAAGCCGCGCGCCCCCTGCCATATATAACCGAGGGGGAAGGAAAGAGGGGGGGGGAGGTAAGGAAGTAGGAATCCTAATCCATACTTTCCTTGCCCTCCCCTCTTTCCTTCTCCTCCTCATAGGCTGGCCTCTGTAGGGGTGCACCAGGGCTGGTGTTTTCTCACACTTGGCCCTTAAGGCCGATATCTTTGCCGGGGGTGCTCGAAATTCCTTTCCGGTGACCTGATAAGCACCCGGTACCCTCCGGAACACTTCCGGTGTCCGAATACCATCATCCTATATATCAATCTTTACATCTCAACCATTTCAAGACTCCTCGTCATGTCCGTGATCTCATCCGGGACTCCGAACAACATTCGGTCACCAAATCACATAACTCACATAATACTATATCGTCAACGAACGTTAAGCGTGCGGACCCTACGGGTTCGAGAACTATGTAGACATGACCGAGATATCTCTCCGATCAATGACCACTAGCGGAACCTGGAGGCCCATATTGGCTACTACATATTCTATGAAGATCTTTTTCGGTCGAACTGTTGTGACAACATGCGTAATTCCCTTTGTCCATTGGTATGTTACTTGCCCGAGATTCATTCGTCTGTATCTTCATACCTAGTTCAATCTCGTTACCGGCAAGTCTCTTTACTCATTCCGTAATACATCACCTCATGACTAACTCCTTAGTCGTTTGCTTGCATGCTTATGATGTGTATTACCGAGAGGGCCCAGAGATACCTCTCCGATACTCGGAGTGAAAAATCCTAATCTCGATCTATGCCAACCCAACAAACACCTTCGGAGATACCTATAGAGCATCTTTATGATCACTCAGTTACGTTGTGACGGTTTATAGCACACAAGGTATTCCCCCAGTATCCGGGAGTTGTATAATCTCATAGTCGAAGTAACATGTATTTGACATGAAGAAAGCAATATCAATAAACTGAACGATCATTATGCTAAGCTAACAGATTGGTCTTGTCCATCACATCATACTCCTAATGAGGTGATCCCGTTATCAAATGACAACACATGTCCATGGTTAGGAAACCTTAACCATCTTTGATCAACGAGCTAGTCAAGTAGAGGCTCACTAGGGACACGATATTTGTTTATGTATTTACACATGTATTTAAGTTTCTGATCAATACAATTCTAGCATGAATAATAAACCTTTATCATGAATAAGGAAATATAAAATAACAACTTTATTATTGCCTCTAGGGCATATTTCCTTCAGTCTCCCACTTCTACTAGAATCAATAATCTAGTTCACATCAACATTTGATTAACACCCACAGTTCACATCGCCATGTCACTAACACCCAAAGAGTTTACTAGAGTCAAAAATCTAGTTCACATCGCCATGTGATTAATACCTAAAGAGTACTAAGGTGTGATCATGTTTTTCTTGTGAGAGAGGCTTAGTCAATGAATTTGTCATATACAGATCCGTATGTATTTTGCAAATTTCTATGTCTACAGTGCTCTGCATGGACCTACTCTAGTTAATTGCACCCACTATCAATATGTATGCAGATTGAGACTCTGAGTCATCCGAATTGGTGTCAAAGCTTGCATTGGCGTAACCCTTTACGATGAACTCTTTATCACCCCCATATCAAGAAATATTTCCTTAGTCCTCTTAGGTAACTAAGGATAAATTTTGACCGCTGTCCAGTGATCTACTCCTGGATCACTATTGTACCCCCTTGCCAAACTCATGGCAAGGTACACAATTGGTTAGGTACACAACATGTCATACTTTATAGAACCTATGGCTGAGGCATAGGGAATGACTTTCATTCTCTCTCTATCTTCTACCGTGGTCAGGTTTTGAGTCTTACTCAACTTCATACCTTACAATACAGGCAAGAACTCCTTCTTTGACCGATCCATTTTGAACTCCTTTAAAATCTTGTCAAGGTATGTATTTGTTGAAAGTCTTACCAAGCGTCTTGATATATCTCTATAGATCTTGATGCCCAATACGTAAGCAGCTTCACTGAGGTCTTTCATTGAAAAACTCTTATTCAAGTATCCTTTTATGCTATCCAGAAATTCTATATCATTTCCAATTAACAATATGTCATCTACTTATAATATTAGAAATGCTACAGAGCTCCCACTCACTTTCTTTTTAAATACTTGCTTCACCGAAAGTCTGTATAAAACCATATTCTTTGATCACCTCATCAAAGCGTATATTCCACTCCGAGATGCTTGCACCACTCCATAGATGGATCGTTGGAGCTTGCACACTTTGTTATCACCTTTAGGATTGACAAAACCTTCTGGTTGCATCATATACAACTCTTTTAAGAAATGCATTAAGGAATGCAGTTTTGACGTCCACTTGCCAGATTTCATAATCATAAAATGTGGCAGCTGCTAACATGATTTGCATGGACTTCAGCATTGCTACGGGTGAGAAAGTCTCATCGTAGTCAACCCCTTGAACTTGTCGAAAACCTTCTGCGACAAGTCGAGCTTTGTAGACAGTAACATTACCATCAGCGTCATTCTTCTTCTTGAAGATCCATTTATTCTCTATGGCTTGCCGATCATCGGGCAAGTCCACCAAAGTCCACACTTTGTTCTCATACATGGATCCTATCTAAGATTGCATGGCCCTCTGGACTCATCATAGCTTCTTCATAGTTCGTAGGCTCGTCATGGTATTGTAACACGACTTCTAGGAAAGGATTACCGTACCACTCTGGTGCGGACATGCTCTGTTTGACCTACGAGGTCTAGTAGTAACTTGATCTAAATTTTCATGATCATCATCATTAGCTTCCTCACTAGTTGGTGTAGGCATCACGGGAATGTATTTCACTGATGTGCTACTTTCCAATTCGAGAGAAGGTACAATTACCTCATCAGGTTCTACTTTCCTCCCACTCACTTCTTTCGAGAGAAAACTCCTTCTCTAGAAAGGTTCCATTCTTGGCAACAAAGATCTTGCCTTAGGATCTGTGGTAGAAGGTGTACCCAATTGTTTCCTTAGGGTATCCTATGAAGATGCACTTCTCCGATTTGGGTTTGAGCTTATCAGGCTGAAGCCTTTTGACATAAGTGTCGCAACCCCAAACTTTAAGAAACAACAGCTTAGGTTTCTTGCCAAACCATAGTTCATACGGTGTCATCTCAACGGATTTAGACGATTACCTATTTAACGTGAATGCAGCCGTCTCTAATGCATAACCCCAAAATGATAGTGGTAAATCAGTAAGAGACATTATAGATCGCACCATATCTAATAAAGTACGGTTACGATGTTCGGACACACCATTATGTTGTGGTGTTCCAGGTGGCGTGAGTTTTGAAACTATTCCACATTAAATGAAGGCCAAACTCGTAACTCAAATATTCGCCTCCGTGATCAGATCATAGAAACTTTATTTTCTTGTTACGATGATTCTCCACTTCACTCCGAAATTCTTTGAACTTTTCAAATGTTTCAGACTTGTGCTTCATTAAGTAGATATACCCATATCTGCTTAAATCATATGTGAAGGTCAGAAAATAACGATACCCGCCGCGTGCCTCAAAACTCATCAGACCGCATACATCGGTATGTATTATTTCCAATAAGTCATTGGCTCGCTCCATTGTTCCGGAGAACGAAGTTTTAGTCATCTTGCCATGAGGCATGGTTCACAAGTATCAAATGATTCATAATCATGTGATTACAAAAGCCCATCAGCATGGAGTTTCTTCATGCGCTTTACACCAATATGACCTAAATGGCAGTGCCACCAATATGTTGCACTATCATTTTCAACTTTGCATCTTTTGGCAACAATATTATGAATATGTGTATCACTACGATCGAGATTCAATAAACCATTCACATTGGGTGTATGACCATAGAAGGTTTTATTCGTTTAAACAGAACAACAATTATTCTCTGGCTTAAATGAATAACTGTATTGCAATAAACATGATCTAATCATATTCATGCTCAACGCAAACACAAAATAACATTTATTTGGGTTCAACACTAATCCCGAAGGTAGAGTGAATGTGCGATGGTGATCATATCAACCTTGGAATCACTTTCAACACACATCATCACCTCGCCCTTAACTAGTCTCTGTTTATTCTGCAACTCCTGTTTCGAGTCACTAATCTTAGCAACTGAACCGGTATCAAATACCCAGGGGTTACTATGAACACTAGTAAAGTACACATCAATAACATGTATATCAAATATACCTTTGTTCACTTTGACATCCTTCTTATCCTCCAAGTATTTGGGGTAGTTCCGCTTCTAGTGACCATTCCCTTTGCAGTAGAAGCACTCAGTTTCAGGCTTAGGTCTAGCTTTGGGCTTCTTCATGGGAGTGGCAACTTGCTTGCCATTCTTATTGAAGTTCCATTTCTTTCCCTTGCCCCTTTTCTTGAAACTAGTGGTCTTGTTAATCATCAACACTTGATGCTCTTTCTTGATTTCTACCTTCGCCGATTTCAGCACTGTGAAGAGCTCGGGAATCATTTTCATCATCCCTTGCATATTATAGTTCATCACAAAGTTCTAGTAGCTTGGTGATAGTGACTAGAGAATTTTGACAATCACTATCTTATCTGGAAGATTAACTCCCATTTGATTCAAGCGATTGTAGTATCCAGACATTCTGAGCACATGCTCACGAGTTGAGCTATTCTCCTCCATCTTGTAGACAAAGTACTTGTCAAAGGTCTCATACCTCTCGACACGGGCATGAGTCTGAAATACCAATTTCAGCTCTTGGAACATGTCATATGCTCTGTGGCGTTTCAAAACAAATTTTTGAAGTCCCGGTTCTAAGCCATAAAGCATGGTGCACTAAACTATCAAGTAGTCATCATTATGAGCTTATCAAACATTCATAACGTCTGCATCTGCTCCTGCAATAGGTCTGTCACATAGCGGTGCATCAAAGACATAATTCTTCTGTGCAGCAATGAGGATAATCCTCATATCACGGACCAAGTCTGCATCATTGCTACTACCATCTTTCAACTTATTTTTCTCTAGGAACATATCAAAAATAAATGGGGAGCTACATCGCGAGCTATTGGTCTATGACATAATTTGCAAATACTATCAGGACTAATTAAGTTCATGATAAATTAAGTTCAGTTAATCAAATTACTTAAGAACTCCTACTTAGATAGACATCCCTCAAGTCATCTAAGTGATACGTGATCCAGATCAACTAACCCATGTCCGATTATCACGTGAGATGGGTTAGTCATCAATGGTGAACATCTCTATGTTGATCATATCTACTATATAATTCATGTTTGACCTTTCGGTCACTAGTGTTCCGAGGTCATGTCTGTACATGCTAGGCTCGTCAAGTTTAACCCGAGTATTCCGCACGTGCAAAACTGTCTTGCACCCATTGTATGTGAATGTAGAATCTATCACACCCAATCATCATGTGGTGTCTCAACACGATGAACTGTCGCAACGGTGCATACTCAGGGAGAACACTTATACCTTGAAATTTAGTTAAGGGATCATATTATAAACATCACATGCAATCAAAATATGTGACATGATATTTCATCATCATATTGTGCTTTTGATCTCCATCTCCAAAGCACCGTCATGATATCCATTGTCACCAGCTCAACACCTTGATCTCCATCCTTGCGTCATGGTCGTCTCGCCAACTATTGCTTCTACAACTATCACTAACACATAGTGATAAAGTAAAACAATTACATGGTGTTTGCATTTCATACAATAAAGAGACAACCATAAGGCTCTGCCGGTTGCCGATAACTTTTACAAAACATGATTATCTCATACAATAACATATATCACATCATGTCTTGACCATATAACATGACAACATGCCCTGCAAAAACAAGTTAGACATCCTCTACTTTGTTGTTGCAAGTTTTACGTGGCTGCTATGGGCTTCTAGCAAGAACCGTTCTTACCTACGCATCAAAACCACAACGGTGATTTATCAAGTTTGATGTTTTAACCTTCAACAAGGACCAGCCGCAGTCAAATTCGATTCAACTAAAGTTGGAGAAACAGACACCCGCCAGCCACCTTTATGTAAAACTAGTTGCATGTCTATCGATGGAACCGGTCTCATGTGCGTGGACATGTAAGGTTGGTCCGGGAGCTTCATCCCACAATACCGCCGAATAAAAATAAGACGTTGGTGGTAAGCAGTATGACTATCACCGCCCACAACTCTCTGTGTTCTACTCGTGCATATCATCTACACATAGGCGTGGCTCGGATGCCACTATTGGGCAATGTTGCATGGAAAACAAAAAAATTCTACGCACACGCAGTGATCTATCCATGGAGATGCCTAGCAACGAGGGGGGGAGTGTGTCTATGTACCCTCGTAGACCGTAAGCGGAAGTGTTTCACAACACGGTTGATGTAGTCAAACTTCTTCGCGCTTCAACCGATCAAGTACCGAACGGACGACACCTCCGTGTTCTGCACACATTCAGCTCGGTGATGTCCCTTGCCTTGTTGATCCAGCAAGATGTCGAGGTAGTAGATGAGTTCCGTTAGCACGACGGCGTGGTGACGGTGAAGGTGAAGTGATCTCCGCAGGGCTTCGCCTAAGCACTACGAAAATATGACCAGGGGTGTAAATGGTGGAGGGGGGCGCCGCACACGGCTAGGCAATTGTCTGGTGTTTGCTAGGCGCCCCCCACTACTAGGGAAAAGCCTAGCAGTAGCGCGGGTTTTTAGCCTATCAGTAGCGCATGTAACCGCGCTACTGCTATGGCACTACAGCTAAAGGTTAGCATTAGCGTATGTTGACACGCGCTACTGCTAGCGCATGTTGGAACCGGCGCTACTGGTAATTACTAGTAGCGCGTCTCACAGCCTGCGCTACTACTATTCGGTATTCTATTTTTTGTTTATTTTATGTCATTATTCATACACCTTTATACAAGTTTTCATACAGTAGCAATTTAGAGATTGTTTTTACATCATAATGAGTTATTAAATCACTAGGTGAAAAAACCGCGGATTAGTTTCAAGTGGATGGATCCTAAGTGATCAAGTCATGGATTATCGTGATAATCCATGACTTGATCACTTAGGATCCATCCACTTGAAACTAATCCGCGGTTCTTTCACCCAATGATATAATAACTCATCATCATCATATTAATATAAAAACTCTTACATCATATCATCACCAACAACACTAGCTAATAATCATCATAGTCATTACCACTATTTAATCATCATACATAGTGTAGCTATCTAATCACCACCAACACTAGCTAGCTAATAATAGTCATCATAGTCATTACCACCAACACTAGCTATTTAATCATCATAGTCATAGTGTAGCACATCATCATCTTCAAACTTATTATAGCTAGCTAATCACTCCCGCTGCTCTCTCTCAGGTAAAATAGCATAGAACATGTGTAGCACTCCCGCTTCATCATATTGTAGCATGCAGATGAACCTGTCTCCTAATCGTGGGCCGCGCTTCTGATTTCCGCCCCCTAGTACTTCTCTGTGATCATTCACAATTCTGCTCCAGTCTTTCACTATTAAGCATTCCTCAGTTTTAGAAATCATGAATGCACTCATGTGCAATGTAGGATGTCTTGGCCATAGGCTAATCATTGTCATGTGACCTTTAGTCTCGATCCAATGAGGCATTACTATCATCGGGAGTCCCTTTTGAAGAACATCGTATAGTAACATACTTAGCAATGAAGTTTAGGTTAAAAAATAATGTATGCAAAAGATGCACCGAGGACAAATAGTAAAAATCTTACCATCTTTCCTAAATAGATGTGACCCTAGTTCAATACGAACACTATTGGTCGCACATTTTGAGTACTGAGATTTTTAAGTCCAGGAAAATAATTTGTCTTGACAACATTAAGATCCTGAAGCCATGAAACATAATGACTTATGTCCTCACAGTTTAGTTCAGCCCGGGACAATGGACGGTCATGTCTACCAAGCGACAAACATGTTTTCTTGAATGGAAATAAGATGTCAATAGAAATTAGTTGTCAACTATTTTTAAATAAACAATATCGAAGACATAAATATGATTGAGAAACTCACATAATGGTAGAACTGAAGGCGTCTACACATTGACCTAGATGTCTCTATTACCTTCAATATCATCTTCCGGACGAATATCAAAGGTGATAACCATATCAGGCTCAAATGCATAGGCCTTGCATAGTGCTTGCCAAGTTTTGCATTCAAAATAGGTGTAGGTGTCTGCATTGTATAATTTTGCGTCACCATGCTTGGTCGTCAAGTAAACTCTCTTTACCTCCATAGTTTTCACAGGACTGAAACCTATCTTATCCAAGACAAAAACTCTTGCATGGTAGGGGATACGCTAGTAGAATAGTAAAAAAAAATTATAAGTTGAAGCAAATGAAGCATAAATCATGCTTAATTACGAAAAAAGACTTGTCGTTGTGACTTACTGTATCCACTTTGAAGTTCTCGTCCAGCTTGATGTTGAAGCACCTATCATCATCTAGGAAGATTCTGTCGCACAGGCCACACTCGTCTTCGCAGTATTCACAAATACCGAAATCCTTTTCGTCGTTAGACATTTCCTATGTTCATAGTTGAAACATTAATTTAAAATCAATTGAAGGCAACTACCAGGAAACTTAACACACAAATCCGAGGCACTTGATAGTTCCTCATATTCTAGCACAAGTCATGCTTAAATTCACAAAAAAATCCGGCATGACCTTTGCTAAAATAGGACATATCGAGCGTCTGAAATTTGCCGGAACGTAAATGGATCAACACTCCGGCAAAACATAGGACACTCGGATTTTCCCAGCGATATAAAGATTTTCATACACATCCAATGATGCTTAAGCTTGCAATTCCATCCGGATCATTTATCATAAGCATTCGCACATGAGCACACCAACTAAATACCCTAGTTCTACTATATTCAACACACCGAGGAGTGGATAAATAGGAGGTGGACTTTTAGGTCACCGACTCAGGTGTAGAGGAAGTAGAGGTAGCTCGGATGACGATCACTCCAAGGAGACACGACTGTACAAAGCTTGCATATTCCACCGAGTAAAATTTTGGATAATCAAATCTCATATAGCATTCTTTGATCACAAAGTGATAAACTAGTTCTATTAAGCACTTACTATAAATAAACTAGTTCTATTAAGCACTTACCATAAATAAACTAGTTCTATTAAGCACTTACTATAAATAAACTAGTTATATTAAGCACCTACATTCTACCTATCTATACCGTATTTCTAGACCTAACATCTATCCATCCACCCATCTATCTATATATCTATATTATACAATGTCTACATTTAAATCACCTACATTCTAGTCAGACCACCTAAAATAGTCAAAAAAATATTCTATTAAAAAACCTACATTCTACAATGTCTACATTCTAAAATCTACATTAAAATTACCTACATTCTACAAGAACAGAGACAAGGAAGGGAGGAAGGAGGGTAGGAAGGAGGAGGGAAGAGGGGGACGAAGGAGGGAGGAGGCGGGAAGGAGGAGCAAGGGAGGAGGGGGAGTTAGGAGGAGTTACCTCGGTGGCGGTGACGGCGGGGGAGGG
>NC_057812.1:206398827-206451429 GCF_018294505.1 Triticum aestivum
AGGGAGCTAGGGAGGAAGGGAGGGGATGGAGGAGGGAGGGGGCGACGGCGGCAACAGCTGGCGGCACTGCGGCGGCGGCGGACGACGGGGTGAGGGAGGGGACGGAGAGGCAGTGGAGAGGGGAGAGTAAGGGGCAGCCGGGTCGGGTGTGACATGATGGCTTTAGCAGTAGCTTCTTTAGGAAAAAGCGCTACTACTAATCTCTATAGCAGTAGCGCGTTATACAATAACACGCTACTTCTAAGGCTAAGCATGTAAAAATAAACATCAAAAATACATTGGTCATGAATGATCTTTTTGTGTAGAATCTAAATAGTCAATATGAATCCTCACCTGTTTAGGTATAGGTGAAGATTCATATTGCGGCCACAAATCCTACACATAGAGTTCAATGAAGACCAAGTGCTTGTGATAGTCTGAGAAGTAACATATTTAAGGTGGTAGAAACCCTCTTCGCGGAGCAAGGTGGGACTAAATTTTTGTAGTAAACTTAGCAGTAGCCGGCATTACGAAAATGTGCTACTGCTATGATCTGTAGCAGTAGCGCCCTTTGTATAAACGCGCTGCTGCTACAACTACCTTCTCGGCGGGGTCGTGGCAATTATAGTAGTAGCGCGGCTTATAGGAGGCGCGCTACTGCTACTTTTATTTCAGTAGCGGCTTCTGCTGGAGCGCGCTACTGCTATATAGCAGCAGCGCCTTATTTTAAAACACGCTGCTGGTAAGATTCTGTGTATAGGCTTTTCCCTAGTAGTGCCCTCCTCATACATATAGGTGGTAGGGAGGGAGGAGCAGCCATAGAAGGCGCCCAAGTAGGAGGAATCCTACTTGAAGTCCCTCCCAAGCCGCACGCCCCCCCTGCCATATATAACCGAGGGGGGAGGAAAGAGGGGGGGGGGAGGAAGTAGGAATTTCCTTGCCCCCCCTCTTTCCTTCTCCTCCTCATAGGGCTGGCCTCTATAGGGGCGCACCAGGGCTGGTGTGCCCGAAACTCCTTTCCGGTGACCCGATAAGCACCCAGTACCCTAAGAAACACTTTTGGTGTCCGAATACCGTCGTCCTATATATCAATATTTACCCCTCAACCATTTAGAGACTCCTCATCATGTCTTTGATCTCATCCAGGACTCTGAACAACATTCGGTCACCAAATCACATAACTCATATAACATTATATCGTCAACGAACGTTAAGCGTGCAGACCCTACGGGTTCGAGAACTATGTAGAATGACCAAGACACCTCTTCGGTCAATAACCCATAGCAGAACGTGGATGCCCATATTGGCTCCTACATATTCTACGAAGATCTTTACGGTCGAACCGTTATGACAACATACATAATTCCCTTTGTCCATCGGTATGTTACTCGCCCGAGATTCGATCGTCGGTATCTTCATACCTAGTTGAATCTCGTTACCGGCAAGTCTCTTTACTCGTTCCATAATACATCACCTCATGACTAACTCCTTAGTCGTTTGCTTGCAAGCTTATGATGTGTATTATCGAGAGGGCCCAGAGATACCTCTCCGATACTCGGAGTGACAAATCCTAATCTCGATCTATGCCAACCCAACAAACACCTTCGGAGATACCTGTAGAGCATATTTATGATCACCCAGTTATGTTGTGATGTTTGATAGCACACAAGGTATTCCTCCGGTATCCGGGAGTTTCATAATCTCATAGTCGAAGGAACATGTATTTGACATGAAGAAAGCAATAGCAATAAACTGAACAATCATTATGCTAAGCTAACGAATGGGTCTTGTGAAGGAAATATGCCCTAGAGGCAATAATAAAGTTATTATTTATTTCCTTATATCATGATAAATGTTTATTATTCATGCTAGAATTGTATTAACCGGAAACATAATACATGTGTGAATACATAGACAAACAGAGTGTCACTAGTATGCCTCTACTTGACTAGCTCGTTAATCAAAGATGGTTATGTTTCCTGACCATGAACAATGAGTTGTTATTTGATTAACGAGGTCACATCATTAGTTGAATGATCTGATTGACATGACCCATTCCATTAGCTTAGAACCTGATCATTTAGTATGTTGCTATTGCTTTCTTCATGACTTATACATGTTCCTATGACTATGAGATTATGCAACTCCCGTTTGCCGGAGGAACACTTTGGGTGCTACCAAACGTCACAACATAACTGGGTGATTATAAAGGAGCATTACAGGTGTCTCCAAAGGTAAATGTTGGGTTGGCGTATTTCGAGATTAGGATTTGTCACTCCGATTGTCAGAGAGGTATCTCTGGGCCCTCTCGGTAATGCACATCACATAAGCCTTGCAAGCACTGCAACTAATATGTTAGTTGTGAGATGATGTATTACGGAACGAGTAAAGAGACTTGCCGGTAACGAGATTGAACTAGGTATTGGATACCGACGATCGAATCTCGGGCAAGTAACATACCGATGACAAAGGGAACAACGTATGTTGTTATGCGGTCTGACCGATAAAGATCTTCGTAGAATATGTAGGAGCCAATATGGGCATCCAGGTCCCGCTATTGGTTATTGACCAGAGACGTGTCTCGGTCATGTCTACATTGTTCTCGAACCCGTAGGGTCCGCACGCTTAAGGTTACGATGATAGTTATATTATGAGTTTACATGTTTTGATGAACCGAAGGAGTTCGGAGTCCCGGATGAGATCGGGGACATGACGAGGAGTCTCGAAATGGTCGAGACATAAAGATTCATATATTGGATGATATGGTTAGGCCAAGGGGTCAAGCCCATGAGGCTTTAGATCGGTGCAAAAAGGAGTTTTGCGGAGGCCAGGGGGCCAAACGCCGGAGACCCTGGCGTCTGGCCCTGGGCCAGACGCCGAGGCCCATGGCGTCTGGGCCAGACACCAAGGATTGTGGCGTTTGGTCCTGGAGTCCGAGTGGGACTCTAGCCTTTCGGGCAAAACCGACTTTGAGGAGGCTTTTGCTCCAAGTTTCGACCCCGGGGCTCAACATATAAATAGAGGGGCAGGGCTAGCACCAAAGACAACAAGTTGATCCACGTGATCTATTCCTTAGCCGTGTGCGGTGCCCCCTGCCACCATATACCTCGATAATACTGTAGTGGAGTTTAGGCGAAGCCCTGCTGCTGTAGTTCATCAAGATCGTCACCACGCCGTCGTGCTGACGAAACTCTTCCCCGACACTTTGCTGGATCGGAGTCCGGGGATCGTCATCGAGCTGAACGTGTGCTCGAACTCGGAGGTGCCGTAGTCTCGGTGCTTGATCGGTTGGATCGTGAAGACGTACGACTACTTCCTCTACGTCGTGTCATCGCTTCCGCAGTTGGTCTGCGTTGGGTACGTAGACAACACTCTCCCCTCGTTGCTATGCATCACATGATCTTGCGTGTGCGTAGGAAATTTTTTGAAATTACTACGAAACCCAACAGTGGCATCCGAGCCAGGTTATTTATGTTGATGTTATATGCACGAGTAGAACACATGTGAGTTGTGGATGATACAAGTCATACTGCCTACCAGCATGTCATACTTTGGTTCGGCGGTATTGTTGGACGAGACGACCCGGACCAACCTTACGCGTACGCTTACGCGAGACCGGTTCCCTTGACGTGCTTTGCACATAGATGGCTTGCGGGCGACTGTCTCTCCAACTTTAGTTGAACCAAGTATGGCTACGCCCGGTCCTTGCGAAGGTTAAAACGGAGTCTATTTGACAAACTATCGTTGTGGTTTTGATGCGTAGGTGAGATTGGTTCTTACTTAAGCCCGTAGCAGCCACGAAAAACATACAACAACAAAGTAGAGGACGTCTAACTTGTTTTTGCAGGGCATGTTGTGATGTGATATGGTCAAAGCATGATGCTGAATTTTATTGTATGAGATGATCATGTTTTGTAACCGAGTTATCGGCAACTGGCAGGAGCCATATGGTTGTCGCTTTATTGTATGCAATGCAATCGCGATGTAATGCTTTACTTTATTACTAAACGGTAGTGATAGTCATGGAAGCATAAGATTGGCGAGACGACAACGATGCTACGATGGAGATCAAGGTGTCGCGCCGGTGACGATGGTGATCATGACGGTGCTTCGGAGATGGAGATCACAAAGCACAAGATGATGATGACCATATCATATCACTTATATTGATTGCATGTGATGTTTATCTTTTTATGCATCTTATCTTGCTTTGATTGACGGTAGCATTATAAGATGATCTCTCACTAAATTATCAAGAAGTGTTCTCCCTGAGTATGCACCGTTGCCAAAGTTCGTCGTGCCCAGACACCACGTGATGATCGGGTGTGATAAGCTCTACGTCCATCTACAACGGGTACAAGCCAGTTTTGCACACGCAGAATACTCAGGTTAAACTTGACGAGCCTAGCATATGCAGATATGGCCTCGGAACACGGAGACCGAAAGGTCGAGCGTGAATCATATAGTAGATATGATCAACATAACGATGTTCACCATTGAAAACTACTCCATCTCACGTGATGATCGGTTATGGTTTAGTTGATTTGGATCACGTAATCACTTAGAGGATTAGAGGGATGTCTATCTAAGTGGGAGTTCTTAAATAATATGATTAATTGAACTTAAATTTATCATGAACTTAGTCCTGGTAGTATTTTGCAAATCATGTTGTAGATCAATAGCTCGCGTTGTTGCTTCCCTGTGTTTATTTTGATATGTTCCTAGAGAAAATTGTGTTGAAAAATGTTAGTAGCAATGTTGCGGATTTGATCCGTGATCTGAGGTTAAATCCTCATTGCTGCACAGAAGAATTATGTCCTTAATGCACCGCTAGGTGACGGACCTATTGCAGGAGCAAATGCAGACGTTATGAACGTTTGGCTAGCTCAATATGATGACTACTTGATAGTTTAAGTGCACCATGCTTAACGGCTTAGAATCGGGACTTCAAAGACGTTTTGAATGTCATGGACCATATGAGATGTTCCAGGAGTTGAAGCTAATATTTCAAGCAAATACCCGAGTTGAGAGATATGAAGTCTCCAACAAGTTCTATAGCTAAAAGATGGAGGAGAATCGCTCAACTAGTGAGCATGTGCTCAGATTGTCTGAGTACTACAATCGCTTGAATCAAGTGGGAGTTAATCTTCCAGATAAGATAGTGATTGACAGAGTTCTCTAGTCACCATCACCAAGTTAGTAGAACTTCGTGATGAACTATGACATGCAAGGGATAACGGAAACGATTCCCAAGCTCTTCGTAATGCGGAAATTGACGAAGGTAGAAATCGAGAAAAACATCAAGTGTTGATGGTAGACAAGACCACTAGTTTCAAGAAAAGGGGCAGAAGGAAGAAGGGGAACTTCAAGAAGAACAGCAAGCAAGTTGCTGCTCAAGTGAAGAAGCCCAAGTCTGATCCTAAGCCTGAGACTAAGTGTTTCTACTGCAAAGGGACTGGTCACTGGAAGCGGATCTACCCCAAGTGATTGGTGGATAAGAAGGATGGCAAAGTGAACATAAGTATATTTGATATACATGTTATTGATGTGTACTTTACTAGTGTTTATCGCAAACCCTCAGTATTTGATACTAGTTCAGTTGCTAAGATTAGTAACTCGAAACGGGAGTTGCAGAATAAACAGAGACTAGTTAAGGGTGAAGTGACGATGTGTGTTGGAAGTGGTTCCAAGATTTATATGATCATCGTCACACACTCCCTATACTTTCGGGATTAGTGTTGAACCTAAATAAGTGTTATTTGGTGTTTGCGTTGAGCATGAATATGATTTGATCATGTTTATTGTAATACGATTTTTCATTTAAGTAAGAGAATAAATTGTTGTTCTGTTTACATGAATAGAACCTTATATGGTTACACACCCAATGAAAATAGTTTGTTGGATCTCGATCGTAGTGATACACATAATCATAATATTGAAACCAAAAGATGCAAAGTTAATAATGATAAGTGCAACTTGTTTGTCGCACTGCCGTTTAGGTCATATTGGTGTAAAGCGCATGAAGAAACTCCATACTGATGGAATTTTGGAATCACTTGATTATGAATCACTTGATGCTTGCGAACTGTGCCTTTTGGGCAAGATGACTAAAACTCCGTTCTCCGGAACAATGGAACGAGCTACTGACTTATTGGAAATAATACATACCGATGTATGTGATCCAATGAGTGCTGATGCTCGTGGCAAGCATCGTTGTTTTCTGACCTTCACAAGATGATTTGAGCAGATATGGGTATATCTACTTGATGAAACATAAGTCTGAAATAGTTGAAAGGTTCAAAGAATTTCAGAGTGAAGTGGAAAAATCATCGTAACAAGAAAATAAAGTTTCTGTGATCTGATCGCGGAGACAAATATTTGAGTTACGAGTTTGGTCTTCAATTAAAACAATGTGGAATAGTTTCACAGCTCATGCCACCTGGAACACCACATCGTTATGGTGTGTCCGAACATCTTAACCGCACTTTACTTGATATGGTGCGATCTATGATATCTCTTTACCACTATCGTTTTGGGGTTATGCATTAGAGACAGCTGCATTCACGTTTTAAAATAGGGCACCATCTAAATCCGTTGAGACGACACTGTATGAACTATGGTTTAGCAGTAAACCTAAGCTGTTGTTTCTTAAAGTTTGGGGCTGCGATGCTTATGTAAAAAAGTTTCATCCTGATAAGCTCGAACCCAAATCGGAAAAGTGCGTCTTCATAGAATATCCAAAGGAAATTGGTGGGTACACCTTCTATCACGGATCCGAAGGCAAGACATTCGTTGCTAAAATGGATCCTTTCCAGAGAAGGAGTTTCTCTCGAAAGAAGTGAGTGGGAGGAGAGTAGAACTTGATGAGGTAATTATACCTTCTCCCTTATTGGAAAGTAGTTCATCACAGAAATCAGTTCCAGTGATTCCTACACCAATAAGTGAGGAAGTTAATGATGATGATCATCAAACTTCAGATCAAGTTACTATCAAACCTCGTAGGTCTTCCAGAGTAAGATCCGCACCAGAGTGGTACGGTAATCATGTTCTGGAAGTCATGTTACTAGACCATGATGAACCTACGAACTATGAGGAAGCAATGATGAGCCCAGATTCCACGAAATGGCTTGAGGCCATGAAATCTGAGATATGATCCATGTATGAGAACAAAGTGTAGACTTTGATTGACTTGCCCGATGATCGGTGAGTCATTAAGAATAAATGGATCTTCAAGAGGAAGATGGACGTTGATAGTAGTGTTACTATCTACAAAGCTAGACTTGTCGAAAAAGGTTTTTGACAAAGTTCAAGGTGTTGAATACGATGAGATTTTCTTACTCGTATCGATGCTTAAAAGTCTGTCCGAATCATGTTAGCACTTGCCGCATTTTATGATTATGAAATTTGGCAGATGGATGTCAAAACTGCATTCCTGAATGGATTTCTGGAAGAAGAGTTGTATATGATGCAACCGGAAGGTTTTGTCGATCCAAAGGGAGCTAACAAAGTGTGCAAGCTCCAGCGATCCATTTATGGACTGGTGCAAGAATCTCGGAGTTGGAATATACGCTTTGATAAGTTGATCAAAGCATATAGTTTTTGTACAGACTTACGGTGAAGCCTGTATTTACAAGAAAGTGAGTGGGAGCACTACAACATTTCTGATAAGTATATGTGAATGACATATTGTTGATCGGAAATAATGTAGAATTATTCTGCAAAGCATGAAAGGATACTTGAATAAAAGTTTTTCAAAGAAAGACCTTGGTGAAGCTGCTTACACATTGAGCATCAAGATCTATATAGATAGATGAAGACGCTTGATAAGATTTTTCAATGAATACATACCTTGATAAATTTTTGAAATGGTTCAAAATGGAACAGTCAAAGAAGGAGTTCTTGCCTGTGTTGCAAGGTGTGAAGTTGAGTAAGACTCAAAGCCCGACCACGGCAGAAAATAGAAAGAGAAAGAAAGTCGTTCCCTATGCCTCAGTCATAGGTTCTATAAAGTATGCCATGCTGTATACCAGATCTATTGTATGCCATACCACTGAGTTTGGCAAGGGAGTACAATAGTGATCTAGGAGTAGATCACTGGAGAGCGGTTAAAATTGTCCTTAGTGGAATAAGGATATTTTTCTCGATTATGGAAAAAGGTTCGTCGTAAAGGGTTACGCCGATGCAAGTTTGACACTAATCTAGATGACTCTAAGTCTCGATCTAGATACATATTGAAAGTGGGAGCAATTAGCTAGAGGAGCTCCATGCAGAGCATTGTTGACATAGAAATTTGCAAAATACATAAGGATCTGAATGTGGCAGACCCGTTGACTAAGATTCTCTCACAAGCAAAACATGATCACACCTTAGTACTCCTTGGGTGTTAATCACATAGCGATGTGAACTAGATTACTGAATCTAGTAAACCCTTTGGGTGTTGGTCACATAGCGATGTGAACTATGGGTGTTAATCACATGGTGATGTAAACTATTGCTGTTAAATCACATGGCGATGTGAACTAGATTATTGACTCTAGTGCAAGTGGGAGACTGAAGGAAATATGCCCTAGAGGCAATAATAAAGTTATTATTTATTTCCTTATATCATGATAAATGTTTATTATTCATGCTAGAATTGTATTAACCGGAAACATAATACATGTGTGAATACATAGACAAACAGAGTGTCACTAGTATGCCTCTACTTGGCTAGCTCGTTAATCAAAGATGGTTATGTTTCCTGACCATGAACAATGAGTTGTTATTTGATTAACGAGGTCACATCATTAGTTGAATGATCTGATTGACATGACCCATTCCATTAGCTTAGCACCTGATCGTTTAGTATGTTGCTATTGCTTTCTTCATGACTTATACATGTTCCTATGACTATGAGATTATGCAACTCCCGTTTACCGGAGGAACACTTTGGGTACTACCAAACGTCACAACGTAACTGGGTGATTATAAAGGAGCATTACAGGTGTCTCCAAAGGTAGATGTTGGGTTGGCGTATTTCGAGATTAGGATTTGTCACTCCGATTGTCGGAGAGGTATCTCAGGGCCCTCTCGGTAATGCACATCACATAAGCCTTGCAAGCACTGCAACTAATATGTTAGTTGTGAGATGATGTATTACGGAACGAGTAAAGAGACTTGCCGGTAACGAGATTGAACTAGGTATTGGATACCGACGATCGAATCTCGGGCAAGTAACATACCGATGACAAAGGGAACAACGTATGTTGTTATGCGGTCTGACCGATAAAGATCTTCGTAGAATATGTAGGAGCCAATATGGGCATCCAGGTCCCGCTATTGGTTATTGACCAGAGACGTGTCTCGGTCATGTCTACATTGTTCTCGAACCCGTAGGGTCCGCACGCTTAAGGTTACGATGACAGTTATATTATGAGTTTACATGTTTTGATGAACCGAAGGAGTCTGGAGTCCCGGATGAGATCGGGGACATGACGAGGAGTCTCGAAATGGTCGAGACGTAAAGATTCATATATTGGATGATATGGTTAGGCCAAGGGGTCAAGCCCATGAGGCTTTAGATCGGTGCAAAAAGGAGTTTTGCGGAGGCCAGGGGGCCAAACGCCGGAGACCCTGGCGTCTGGCCCTGGGCCAGACGCCGAGGCCCATGGCGTCTGGGCCAGGCGCCAAGGATTGTGGCGTTTGGTCCTGGAGTCCGAGTGGGACTCTAGCCTTTCGGGCAAAACCGACTTTGAGGAGGCTTTTGCTCCAAGTTTCGACCTCGGGGCTCAACATATAAATAGAGGGGCAGGGCTAGCACCAAAGACAACAAGTTGATCCACGTGATCTATTCCTTAGCCGTGTGCGGTGCCCCCTGCCACCATATACCTCGATAATACTGTAGCGGAGTTTAGGCGAAGCCCTGCTGCTGTAGTTCATCAAGATCGTCACCACGCCGTCGTGCTGACGAAACTCTTCCCCGACACTTTGCTGGATCGGAGTCCGGGGATCGTCATCGAGCTGAACGTGTGCTCGAACTCGGAGGTGCCGTAGTTTCGGTGCTTGATCGGTTGGATCGTGAAGACGTACGACTACTTCCTCTACGTCGTATCATCGCTTCCGAAGTTGGTCTGCGTTGGGTACGTAGACAACACTCTCCCCTCGTTGCTATGCATCACATGATCTTGCGTGTGCGTAGGAAATTTTTTGAAATTACTACGAAACCCAACATCTTGTCCATCACATCATTCTCCTAATGATGTGATCCCGTTATCAAATGAGAACACATGTCCATGGTTAGGAAACCCTAGCCATCTTTGATCAACGAGCTATTCAAGTAGAGGCTCACTAGGGACACGGTATTTGTTTATGTATTCACACATGTATTTAAGTTTCCGATCGATACAATTCTAGCATGAATAATAAACCTTTATCATGAATAAGGAAATATAAAATAACAACTTTATTATTGCCTCTAGGGCATGTTTCCTTCATAGGGTGTCATCCCGTCCCCGTTCCCGTCCTCACTGACGTCGATCACCTGCGCCGATCTCGTCGCTGGCACCACCTTGGTGAGCCTTCTGTTCTTATCTTTTTTAAAACAAAAATTCTTACTCGTATGTTTTAGATAGTTACTTGTATAGTTTTCTTACTTGTACTATTGTTTGTTATTATATAGTGCCATGATTTTGATATCCTCCCCATTCGGCTCTCGTCCGGTCTATTATTCGGATGTGGTATATTATCTTTTATAACTATTAATTTGTTTCATTTAGTGTTTATGGCAATTATGCCGACCAACTTGACATAGATATTTTTATCTAGGAGGTATGTGAACCGAAAATTCCAACCGACCCTCTTGTCGAGAGGTTAAATTTAGTTGAAAAAGAAAACAATTATTTGAAAGAAAAATTGAAAAGAATTGAAGAAGAGAATATGAAATTGGAGTTGCATGTTGCCAATGTCGTCGATCTAGAAAAGATCCGGATGGATGCAATGCGCTTGAAGATTAGAAAGATTAGAAAATATTCCATTGATAAAGAGGCTTGGTATTATTATGTTGTTGGATTAATTGTTACCTTAGTTGCGATTTTGATCGCATTTGTTGTTCCATTTAAATGTTTTACATAGTTGTATGTTAGTTTCAATGTATGTTTTAGATTCTCTAGATAGTTGTATGTTGTTTTGTGAGAACTATGTATGAACTTTACGTATTTATTTTTGCAGTAATAACATTTGATCACTAGTGTACTTTGATTTTAATGTGATGAACTTGTATTAATTTGGTCATTTCTCTATTCATGATGTTCTATAATGGTTTTTGATATACTTAATTATATAATGCAGATGAACCGACAATGGATGTACTGTGACCAATGTACATTCGAGTACATTATAGGCCTACATAATTTTATCGATGTGGCTAAGACAAACAGTCTGAATGGTTTTATGTATTGTCCATGTGTTGTTTGTGAGAATACGAAGGATTACTTTTCCTCGAAAATCCTTCACACCCACCTGCTTAAGTCCAGTTTCATGCCCCACTATAATTGTTGGACCAAACATGGAGAAAGAGGGGTTATGATGGAAGACAATGAAGAAGAATAAGAAGATTAACAACTATCCTATGTTCCATGAATACGGTGATACTACAACGGGGGAATCTGAAGATCAAGAGGCCCTAGATGTGCCCGCTGATGATCTTCACCGGGTCATTGTTGATGCATAGAGAGAATGCAAAAGTGAAATTCATGAACATATCCGTGAGGGCGGCGGTCGGGTTTGCCTTACCTCCTGAAACCTGATGGAACTTACCATTGCTCTTCGATTCCAGATGGCTATGCTATTGTCGGGGTGAATGCAGTTATCAATGGATTTGAGCAGCTGGAGCTTGAGTTCCCTACAAGTGAAGGGGAGACTAAACAAGGAGATTCCAGAAGGACTACCATTCTATATAAAAAGGAACACATCGTGCATCCACATTGGACGCCGCGTCAGCAGACTCCGTCGTAGGAGGCCCCTCAGCAGACTCCTCACAGTAGCAATCCAGCTCTATCTCCGCTGCCTTAGCCGTCTCCGCCATGTCAGCTGTCTCCGCCGCATCAGCAGACTCCACCACCTCAGCTGTCTCCGTCGTGTCAGCAGACTTTGCCTCCTCCACTGCCTCAGCCCCGGTGGAAGAGAACCGCCACTCCGGCGGCTAGTGGTACAACTACGAAGAAATCCAGAGCAGGTACAAGCGTCAAGGAGGCTTCTTCCAAGTTACCATACCAGCTGAGTGATGAGGAACTCAAGAAGGTCATGGATGCCGATGTGAAACGCCAGCTTGCACCGACATGACTTGAACAAAAGGAGAAAATAGATCTAACAAAAGCGAAGTGCTGTCTGGAAAACCTTACGCGACCACCACCGCCTCCGCTGCAATGTAACTATGAACACTCTATTATCAAGTCACATAAAGAACATGTTCAGCGGTCCAGAAGTAGTAGTAGTGCAAGGGGGAAAACAATTCCCCAGATCGGAGAATAGAAAAACCAATCATGCCCCCTGCTCAAGGTTTGATCCAGAGGTAGCGGCCCATGATATTGGGTTCACCCTTGGTCAATACTTAGGCGAGCATGGAGAGTTCCCCATGGCTAATTTAGCATACAGATACGACCACGGGAAGTCTCTCGTTAGACCCGAGGAGCTCCGGCATGTACCAACACAAATGCAAAGATTGCATGAGTGGTACATGGAAGCCTCAAAGGAAGGGAACAACTGGCTGGTGGGAATTAGAGATGAGCATTACTTCAATGGAGACGACGAGATGTACATTGAATTTGATGAATTATTTTAGTTATACAATCAAGACGCCCTCGACAAATCTATCGCCGATTCCTATTGTCTGTAAGTATTATTTTTGTAATTAAGTCTCTAGCTCAGCTCGTTCATTGCATGTATAATTATCCTCACTCTATTATGCAGAATGAAGATTCTCGAATGCAACAGAGGACAAATCTATGACATTGGGTCCATTAACCCAAATAACATAAATGAATATACGATACAAAAGAAGCCCGAGGATACTGACAAAAACTTGCTAAAGGCGTTCATTGCACAACAAACCAAAAAGGAAATACTATTTTCTTTGAACTTCAAGTGAGTGTTACCGTCTTGTACACATTCTATTTCGCTTACTCGATGTTAAGTGTAATTGATGAGTTATGTGTGTGCAGGTTCCACTTTATTCTGCTAGTTATTCAGGTTGACACAAAATTAGTAATTGTCATGGACTTGAAACATAAAGACCCTCAGATGTGGGCGGGCATGAGTGAAATGCTCCAGCGGTAAGTTCAATCATTATCTCACTATATCGGCAACTTTCGTTCATTTCCTGATATAAAGTAATTAATAACTCCTTTATTCATTTTGTTTGCCGGGTAGGGTTTGGAAGGAGTTCACCAAGCAGGCTATGGGTGAATGGAAAGAGGAGCCGCGGTTTTGACACCTCAATGTAAGTAGTACTAGCTAGTTCCACGCATCTCTCTTTGATTCCAGTTTCAATACCATTATCATGCTTGATTATTATTTTGATTGAACTCTATTCTCTTGGCAGGGAGACGTGAATAATTTATGTGGATACTACATTTACGAGTTCATTCGCTAGACGACCTGTGAGAATGACATAATTTTAGAACAACTTGAAGTACGTAAACAATATTCACAGTTTTATTATATTACCATCAATTGTGTTGAGTTTCAATCATATATATTGACCCCCTTCTTTAAATTAGATCCAACGGATGCGGGACGAACTCCTACCGAAGGATTGCATACGAACAATTCAAGAGGAATTGACGGGATTCTTACTTGAAGAGGTCATAGCTAAAAACAGAGAATACCATTGGGAATTGGATTGCAATTTTGGTAATTAGATATTAGGGACCGTAAGAGATGTTATATTGTATATATGCATGAACATGTACTATATGTAGTAGCGTCGAATATATACAAAAACTTGTTGTTCGACCAAGCACAGAGAAAGAGAGGTCACTTCTCTATATTCTTGACGATGTTGTGTAATGGTCCTTCATTGCTATATGTAGTAGCTAGCGTCAAGTTGAATGGAAAACATAAAATAAAAATAAAAACCCTAAATAAAAAAGAATTGAATGGAAACACAAAAAGAAAAGGGAAACACAATATGAAACCCCTAAACCCTCAAAAACTCTAAACCCCTCCTTTGAAAAAAACCCTAAACCCCAGCGCTTTCCAGTGCCTGACGCGTAACGGCCTTTTAGTCCCGATTTGTATTACCAACCGGGACTAAAGGTCCTTCTACCTGAGCGCTCCGCAGCGGCCATGTGGAGCCCCTTTAATCCCGGTTCGTAACACAACTGGGACTAAAGGCAGGAAGGGGGAGGGCTTTAGTCCCGATTCCTTAGTCCCGGTTGCGCCTACCCGAGATTAAAGGCCCTTACGAACCAGGACTAATGTCCCTTTTTCTACAAGTGATGACCAAATAGGGACGTTTGGTAATTTCGTTAAAAAAGATGGTTATGTGCATCGACTGATGCAGATGGTGCACGGGGGCGGGGGAGGGGGCGGGGGTATTCTCTTTTTCAGGAAGAAAAACATACTGATTAATTAACATGCATAACATGGCGTGTGAAGTTCATTAATGAACTTGATACACCTATTCTAGTTTATTAACAAACCCATTTGATTGCCACCATAGAACAAGCAGTATGATACTCATACAAGCATTCAATGAGTATTATTCTAGCACAAGATTCGTCCACATTTACAGATATAAGATTTTTCCACTTTCAGCTCTTTAATCCACATTAGTTGAATGGCTAGAAAATCAATACTGAATGATATCAGGAAAGCTTGATTGCAATCTCACATCGCGAACTGACATGAGATTTTCTAATTAGGTAATACAACTGTAGGTGTAAGTGCGTGTGTGTCTAACATGTCAGGTTAAACCTTGCATGCACTAGTGTCAAGCCGTCAAGTTTTCTGCAAGGGACTGTACTGTTGGAAATATGAGCAATTTACGAAATGATTTTATTAGCAGAAATATTAGATAAAGTATGACTAATATAACAGTGACAAAACAAGTCATGTGATTTGACAAAGAGAAGGTAAACAACATCTTCATATATGAACTGTAACTGAACATATCTAGAGCAGACAGTATAGCAAGTTGCATATATGAAATAGAGTCTAACATATCTAGGGAAAATACTAGAACAAGGAACTGTAGCAGGACCTCTAACAGAAAGGAGAAGAACACGTATGGGACAGCAGCAGCAGAAGCGCTGGACTTGGGGTTGGTGTCCTCGCCTGCCATGTCGTCGAGGAGGTCGTGGACGTCGGGGAAGAAGTCGTCGTTGGGGAAGTAGTCGTCGGAGTCCGTGATGAAGAAGCTAGTAGTCGCGCAGAGCGCTCCCCAAAAACCCTATCACCCTTCTCCCGTACAAGACTCAAAAGGTGCGGTTCCGGAGGCCTACTATCCCGACCTGCGGTGCACGCCGCAAGACAGGATGGGGAAGAACGTAGCAGCAGCGTAGTGCTCGGAACTTTGTGGCGAGAGGAAGAGGAGCTTCTATTGTGTCTCTATGGAGAGGAGCGACCTCTCTTATATAGGCACAGGAGAAGGACGCGAAGAGGCTACAGCGGGAGGTGAAGCAACGAAGGGAACATGCATCGGCCGAAGAGGCGCGTCATTCGAATTCAGTGTCCACTACAGAAAATGTTTCAACTCCCACGTGACCTTTCGTATATCCGTCGTGCGTGGCAAAAATTTAGACATCGGCTCGGCTCATTCCCGCAACCCGCGGCGCGTCGTGACGAGGCGTGGCGAGGCGGGCGGCGGAGGAGGAGCGCGCGTGGATGTCCCTCTTGTTCTCATGCTCATACATGTGGGGAAAGAACCTCCCTTATAAAGAGGTCCAACTCCCTCTAAACTAGCAATGTGGGACTAAACTTTTGTTCCACCTCTTGCCTTGCACGAATGGGCCGCGTGGGCCTCTAGGATTTATTAGGAATTTCTGAAACTGCTATTGGGCTAGGTCCAAAATAGACAAAATTCCAGCAATCCCCCAGCAGATCCGAGAGGCACACAAAATTTGCCTTTGGTTCCAAAACACTATTTTATATACCGGTACTGCAGTGGAGACTGTTAAGTTGAACTTCCACCTAGAACTCTATGCTACACTAGTAAGCAACTTGAACAGTGGACTGGGCCTTGAACTGCAAGTTTTCTGTGAATCTAGCTTCACATAAAGCCTTGACCGATACATGGCTACCGTGGGTCTTCCCCGCGGGTGGAGCTTATGCGTCATACTTCGAGACCTTTCATGAGTTTACTAGAGAGAACCCTACTCTCATAGATTGCGACGTTTAACAATCAGACTCATATAGGTGTGTTCTTCAAAAGATGTTCTGCAGGACGACATCTCTACTTCAATGAGCCACTTAGAACACATTAAGATATACATCAACCTGCCATGCAGATTAGGAGAGTATTGCATCTTCATGGAGTGGTATTGTTGATAGTAAGGATACTCTCCTCTCAGTTGACCAACAGCTTGTCTTCCACATCTAATTCACGGGATCTTCGATCACAAAGAATAGGTTACCACTGTGAACAACTCGTATTGTGGGTCTCATACCCATCTCCCTCGATGCATTATCTATCACATTACATGATAGACCCTTAGTAAAAGGATCTGCCAAATTCTTAGATGTTTGGATATAATCCAATGCAATAACTCCGGAGTTTCTCATTTTCCTGACAGACTTTAACCTTCTCTGAACGTGTCTTGATGACTTCATGTTATCCTTTGAGCTGCTCACTTTCGTGATCACAGTTTGATTGTCGCAGTTCATAGGATACCTGGTACAGGTTTCTCAACAACCAGCAAGTCATTCAAGAGCCGGCGAAGCCAATCTGCTTCGACCGTAGCTGTATCTAGTGATGTGAGTTCTGCTTCCATTGTTGACCTCGTTAAGATGGTCTGCTTGCAAGACTTCCAAGAAACAGCGCCACCTCCATGAGTGAATACATATCCGCTTGTGGCCTTTATCTCATCAGTATCTGAGATCCAGTTTGAGTCACTATACCCTTCATGCACCTTTGGGTGCCCGGTGTAGTGAATTCCATAATTCGTAGTGCCTTTCAAATAACGCAAAACTCTTTCTAGAGCTTTCCAATGCACATCTCCTGGTTTTGAGACAAACCGACTCAGTTTGCTAACAGAAAAAGAGATGTCAGGTCTTGTAGCACTGGCTAAGTACATAAGCGAGCCAATAATCTAAGAATATTTCAATTGATCTCTAGCAATTCTTCGATTCTTTCAAAGTAACACACTCGCATCATATGGTGTTGGAGAGGGCTTGCAGTCACTATAGCCAAAGCGACTCAAGATCTTTTCCACATAGTGAGATTGAAGCAATGTAATCCCACCATCATCGTCTCTCAACAACTTGATGTTCAGAATGACATCAACACTCCTAGATCCTTCATCTCAAAACAACGAGATAGGAAATTTTTGACCTCCTTAATAACATTCAGATTTGTTCCGAAAATCAGTATGTCATCAACATACAAGCAAAGGATAACTCCCTCGCCCCCACCATGGCGATAGTACACACATTTGTCAGCTTCGTTCACAACAAAGCCTGCAGCTGTTAAAGTTCTTTCAAACTTCTCATGCCACAGTTTGGGTGCTTGCTTGAGTCCGTACAAAGACTTCAGCAACTCGCACACTTTTCCTTCCTGACCATCTAGTACAAACCCATCTGGTTGTTCCATATAAATTTCCTCGTCCAACTCTCCATTTAGGAAAGCAGTCTTAACATCCATTTGATGAACGAGAAGACCATGCGAGGCATCTAGTAAAAGTAGAACTCGAATAGTGGTCAGTCGAGCCACAGGTCAGTAAGTATCAAAGAAGTCTTCACCTTCCTTTTGGGTATAACCCTTAGCCACGAGCCGAGCCTTGTACTTTTCAATAGTACCATCAGGCCTAAGCTTCTTCTTGAATACCCATTTGCACCCTATAGGTTTGCACCCATAAGGACGATCAGTTATCTCCCAAGTTTCATTCGCTAAGATGGAATCCATCTTGCTACGAACCGCTTCCTTCCAGTAGTCAGCATCTTCAGATGCATAAGCCTCTGAAATAGAACTGGGAGTTTCATCTATGAGATACACAAGAAAATCATCACCAAAGTCCTCTGTCTCTTGCTCCTAGTAGGAACTTCATTGTTTTCCTCCACAGGACTTTCAAAGTGTTCTATCGAAATGGCAGGTTTGGCAATTGTAACTGGTTCCTGATTCGATGAACTAGGCATCTCCTGATTAGATGAGGTAGCCATATCCTTCATGGGAAATATATCTTCAAAGAAAGTCGCATCATTCGACTCCATGATCGTACCGACATGCATGTCAGGTACCTCAGATTTTACAACCAAGAATCTATATCCAATGCTATGAAAAGCATATCCCAGGAAAACACAATCCACAGTCTTTGGTCCAAGCTTTCGCTTCTTTGGAATTGGAACATTGACTTTCGCCAAACAACCCCATGTTCGTAGATAAGAGAGTTTTAACCTTTTCTTCTCCCATTCCTCAAATGGAGTCATCTCTTTGTTCTTTGTGGGAACTCGGTTTAGGACATGACATGCCGTCAATATCGCCTCCCCCCACCATGCCTTGGAGAGACCCGATGTGTCTAACATGGCATTAACCAAATCTGTTAGAGTACGGTTCTTTCTTTCGGCCACCCCATTTGACTGAGGTGAGTAGGGAGGCGTCTTCTCATGGATTATACCATGTTCCGCACAAAAAGCATCAAATTCATTGGAAAAATACTCTCCACCACGGTCAGACCTAAGCCTCTTGATTTTTCGATCAAGTTGGTTTTCCACTTCAGCTTTATAGATCTTGAAAAAGTTCAAAGCCTCATCCTTAGATTTCAGAAGATACACACGGCAGTATCTAGTGGAGTTGTCAATTAACGTCATGAAATATTTCTTTCCACCTTTTGTCAAAACACCATTCATTTCACATAGATCTGAATGTATGAGCTCTAGTGGTGCAAGGTTTCTCGTTTCCGCGGTCGTGTGTGACTTACGAGGTTGTTTAGCTTGCACACACACTTGACACTTGGATCCTTTGACAGTGGTGAAATTAGGGATTAAGTTTAACTTCGCTAGTCCCGACATGCAACCAAAGTTAACATGACAAAGACGTGAATGCCACACATTTGATTCACTATTGTTGCAAATATGATTAACAACTTTATTGCAAACGTCTGATAAGGATAAATGAAACAGGCCTCCTGACTCATAGCCTTTACCAACAAAGGTTCCATACTTGGATATTACAAATATATTCAACTCAAAGACAAGCTTGTAGCCATCTCTACACAGAACAGATCCGCTAACAAGATTTTTATTGACGGAGGGGACATAATGCACGTTCTTCAGCCGCACGATCTTCCCCGAAGTAAACTTCAGATCGACTGTGCCAACACAACAAACAGAAGCACTTGAACCGTTGCCCATCAGCACGGTTGAAGTCCCTGCGGTCTGATAAGACGAAAACATGGAAATATCACCGCATACATGCACATTAGCACCCGTGTCAATCAACCAATCAGGAGAATGACACACTGAAAGAATAGTGGGAAGTATACCATACCCAGCATCCTTCATATCAGTGTCTCCAATGACAACATTAGCGGTCTTGCCGCCTTTCCCAGGATGACGCTTGTCATAGCGATTAGGGCAACTAGGAGCCCAATGATCATGATCCCCACACACATGACAGCCACCTTTCTTCTTGTCATTCTTCTTCTTGAAGTTCTTGTGCTGGACAGCCTTGTTCTTCCCATCAAACTTTGCTTTACCATCAAACTTGCCCTTGTTCCTGAACTTGTGGGGCTGGAAGTTCTGCTTCTGTACCACATTGGCACTAGATCCTCCCTCAATACCTCGAGCATGTGTGTCCTTTCCTCTCGCCTTTTCTTCCACATCAAGAGTGCCAATGAGATCCGGGACGGAAAACTCCTGCCTCTTATTCTTCAGCAAGGTAGCAAAGTTCCTCCATGAAGGAGGAAGCTTAGTGATGATACCTCCGACAACAAACTTGTCTGGTAGCATACAACCGAAGTGCTCAAGTTCTCTAGCAAATGACTGTATATCTCATGAGCTTGCTCAACCACGGAGCGCTCTTCAGTCATCCTGTAATCATAGAATTGCTCCATGATGTACAGATCAGTGCCAGCATCCGAGACCCCAAACTTGCCCTCGAGTGCATCCCACATATCTTTTCCATTATCAATTGACGCATAAGCATCAACTATGTTCTCACCAAGAACACTCAAGAGAGCAGCCTTAAACAGAGTATCCATTTTCTGAAAGGCTTGTGCCTGTTGAGCATCAAGCTCTCCTTCAGGTTTGCCGAGAGTGGCGTCATAGCAACTCATGGTTTGAAATCATAAGACTGCTCTCACGCGCCACCTCTTATAGTGGATACCCTCAAACATAGGAGGTCTCATGGAAGCAGCAAAACCACTTGGGGTAAATTGCCTATGATAAGGTTTTTGGATTGTTGGAAATATGAGCAATTTACCAAATGATTTTATTAGCAGAAATATTAGATAAAGCATGACTAATATAATAGTGACAAAACAAGTCATGCGATTTGACAAAGAGAAGGTAAACAATATCTTCATATATGAACTGTAACTAAACATATCTAGAGCATACAAAATAGGGCAAATACTAGAACAAGGAACTGTACCAGGACCTCTGACTGAAAGGAGAAGAACACGTATGGGACAGTTGCAGCAGAAGCGCTGGACTTGGGGTCGGTGTCCTTGCCTGCCATGTCGTCGAAGAGGTTGTGGACGTCGGGGAAGAAGTCGTCGTCGGGGAAGTAGTCGTCGGAGTCCGTGATGAAGAAGCCAGTAGTCGCGCGGAGCGCTCCCCGAAAACCTTATCACCCTTCTCTCGTACAGGACTCAAATGGTGCGGTTTCGGAGGCCTACTGTCCCGACCTGTGGTGCACGCCGCAAGACGGGATGGGGAAGAACGTAGCAACAGCGCAGTGCTCGGAACTTTGTGGCGAGAGGAAGAAGAGCTTCTGTTGTGTCTCTCTGGAGAGGAGCGATCTCTCTTATATAGGCACAGGAGAAGGACGCGAAGAGGTTGCGGCGGGAGGTGAAGCAACGAAGGGAACATGCATCGGCCGAAGAGGCGCGTCGTTTGAATTCAGTGTCCACTATAGAAAATGTTTCAACTCCCACGTGACCTTTCGTATACCCGTCGTGTGTGGCAAAAAATTAGACATCGGCTCGTTCCCGCAACCCGCGGCGCGGCGCGTCGTGGCGAGGCGGGCGGCGGAGGAGGAGCGCGTATGGATGTCCCTCTTATTCTCATGCTCATACATGTGGGGAAAGAACCTCCCTTATAAAAAGGTCAAACTCCCTCTAAACTAGCAATGTGGGACTAAACTTTTGTTCCACCTCTTGCCTTGCACGAATGGGCTGCGTGGGCCTCTAGGATTTATTAGAAATTTCTGAAACTGCTATTGGGCTAGGCCCAAAATAGACAAAATTCCAGCATGTACTATGTTGTAATTTTGGTGAATAACTTTGAGTCGTTTTAGATCACTACTTTAATGATCTAAAACGTCTTATATTAGTTTACAGAGTAATTATTAGTTAGATGAAACATATTTTGACTATAAACCCAAGAACTATTGCTCAGCTCCCAGAAAAAATAAATTACTGCACCGGCCCAGGCCATGGAACGAATCTCAGTAGAGCTGGATGGCCAGGATAACGGGTTGTGTGTAAGCCCGGGAGCAATCACACCTTTCCGACTGTAGAACCACGAGTTGGTTTTCAAATGCCTCTGGTTCAGGAACAATCTCTAACCTGTATATGGGCGGCTCTTGCTCATTATTTATCCCGATAGACATTTTAGTTAGGAAACTATCTGCTAGAAATTTTATGTAATGTATATGAAGCTGTCAGCTGTGTATCGACACACATATATATGCTGCCCTTTCCCTTGCATAGCATGCCAACTTGCAACCAAATTCAGCACTATTTGGTTATTGATTTGGTGTACCTGATGCTGCCGTAGGGTCAACTGATATTATACATTTTGATGCAGCAAAGTCAAATGCATAGTCCCCACAAAAAGAAAAGAAAAGGTCAAACACACGCATAGAGTTGAGAGAGAGAGAGAGAGAGTAAGATGGAAATTGTACTAGGGGACGCTCACGGTCCATTAGGCTAGTCATAGTAGGGAGTAATCTAGACTAGTGCCATGCATACGATACTAGTCTATATTACTAACTTCGTAATGCAAATTAATATAGAGGTGATATCGTAGATGGCTGCATTTATTAGCTTGCAGACCATTTTTTTTTCTTGGGAAGTGTTATATGATGGGAACATATTAGTTACCACAAACACATCTCTTCTTATTAACTACATGCCACATAAGCAATTTTGTCTTTGGGTGCGTTATGTTAGGCTATGTCCGACATTGACCCACAAATTGGCTCCTGCATCCATCCGCGAAGGGGGGGGGGGTGGACTCACTAATGCACCTGCTACCTTCCAATTTTTAATGAATCATGTTTTTGCTCCGAAAATACGCGCCGGAGGAGGGGGGGGAGGGGGGTAGTCCGCGGACACGGATGCGGGAGCCGGCCATCCAATGCTACCCGCATACATTTCAGACAGCATTTCAACTAACTGGATGAAACTCAACACAGGTAGGATAGAAAATAGCACAAATCATCCATAAATAGCACGCAAATAAGTCTAGTGCAAGTAGTCTAGATTCAATGAGAAATAGCTCAAATTCAACGAGATTAACCGAATGTTCAACAAATTTTTCATGAATGGGTCGTGTCATCCCACACATACTGCCCCTTCAGTTTCATCCAACAGTGTATGTGTGTAAATGACCGTTCCTCTATCCTGTGGTACATCACGACAGCGCGTACGGGCTAAACAATGTGTAGAGTGGCATTGAGTGAATGAACGATTCAATCAACATGTTGAACAAGAAGAAGCCAAACTTATGATCTTCATGGCTGCCGCGCGTAATGGCCACCTTGCCTCCAGCCGATCAACCATGCCACAGAACTTCGCGACGGTGGTCTGAATGGTGTGTCATCGATACGATAATGACTTCATATTGCATTCATGGATGATGTGCATGTCGTAGGGCGCAATGTGATTTTGAGCATGAAACGAATAATGTACGCGCTGCTAGAAGAGCCCCCTTATGCTCCTGCCTACTATACCCGCGGATACGGCAAAGCACGCATCGCACAATAACTCATCCTCTATGCTCGAGTACCCCGCCATCCTTCGTACTCTAAAAAACGGCATGAACTTCAAAAATAAGATGAATGTCATTTGGCCGAACATTTGCCAGGCGTGGTGACCGCCACGGGCGTCGTTGACAAGGGGGCAAGGTACCTGGCTGTGAACGTATCCTGGGTGGACGACGTCGTAGTACAAGGTGAGCGGGCGCATTGGTGGTGGTTGCGGACATCCAGCATTGCCGAGGTGGCAGCCGGAGAGGGACAACGGTGGCGTCGGAGGAGGAGGGTGCGGATGAATATCAAGGGGATAGGGGTGGAGTGGAAGAGAACGAGTCCGGGAGGGGGATTTGGGTTGGCCGGGGGTGTCAGAGTCTTACGTGCCTGTTGTTTGGACTCCCGCAACCCCCCCCCCCACCCCCACTTTGCTTCCAATTTACGGGAAAAAGTGCGTACAGACCGCTCGGCAGATGGATACATGCCTACGTTGAATGGCAAAACATGTCCGAAACGCGCGATTCAAACAAATGCGGGCGGTTCGAGGGTCCGCTTTAGAGATGCCCTAACTAGGTACCCCACTATGACCAGCCTTATGTTTAGCTATATTGTTTGGGCTTTCACTGCCTTGCCAGGGATTATCCACGGCAGATTAGAAACCTCTCAGACGATGGTCCATTATGTTTAGCTGTAGTGTCTCGGTTTTCACTGCCCCTTGCCAGGGAACGCTTCGGATCCATCTTACTTATGCTCTGCTTGTCGCCGAGATAAGAAACCATCTCCATTCTTTAGTCTCTTTGTACGTGTTTGATACACGCCCTGCTCATTAATGCACTTAATCTGGTGGCCGATTGGGATGACCAGGCATGTGAAGTCCATTAAATGGAGTTGATACAGGGAGTAGCATATTTAGATCCTCTGACTTGGCAATCACACCGTGACAGAGTGAATCACAGCCGTTGGCTCAAGAAAGCGTGCGTGCATCTGATGCTACAGTTCGTTGCACTGCCCAGGCTTATTTTCTGTAGAAATCCACTCTCATTATAAATACATGAACATTATTAGTTCTTTACATTATAGCAAGTGTCTAGAGAAGCCGTCACCAAGAGATCAGCCTAATAATATATTGCATCTGTGATATGTTTAGTATGGAATATTCTGTTTGTGTAGATGGATATCTAGCTGTCGGAGGCATTGAGAGAATTTTCTTAATATAACGTATTTTACGTGCTTGTTCACTTCACGATGGCTCATATTCATTTCTGTATAGTTTCCATGCATCTGTGATGTGAGACAGCTGGACCATTTTTTTTTTTGAGGGAAGGCCTAGCATTATTAACTCAACAAAAAGTTTACATCACCAGTTAGTTTACTAAGGAGAGAACTAGGAGGATCACCATCTTAAGTACAAGAGTTTTTATTATGAAAACTGAACTAAGCTAGCTCATGAGCCAAACTATTAGCCTCTCTAAAACAGTGCTTAAAATTGACCTTCCCAATAGCCGTAGTCAAGTCCAAGCACTCTGCCTAAATTGTGTAGCGACATCCCACCATCAATTATGACCCATGCAAAGGTTAATTACTTCCAAAGAATCGATTGCATGAAATCCCACGGAGTTAGCAAATGATAGTCCATCCGTCATGGCAAGAACCTAAGTAGTAACAACATCAACAACATAAGGATAATATGCACATGCAGAAGCAGTTTGAAGGCTCCGACTAGGCAATTGAGACTTATAGCAGTTTCGGCGGCTCCGACAGGAATTGGGTTGGTGGCTCTAAATGAAAGTTAGGCATAACGGATATTTCTCCATAAAGGAGTCAGAGGCTCCGAATGGATGTGAGTTTGTGACTTCGGACAATGTAAAATGTGGGAGATGATATGGAAATGTTTGAGGTGTTTGAGTGATTTTGGAGTTTGATCTCTATGCACTTTGCAAGAAAACTATCACCTCACAAATTTGACTGCCCTTTTGGTAGTATTGACATACCTATGGACTCAATTCGACCTTCGATCACCAAAATCTAAAATCTATGAAATGGTCCTTAGTCTTGCCACCATTTGTATGTGGAGAATTGGGAGGGGGAGGGTCTTTTTTGAACTTGGACTAAAAATTACTTAATGCGAACATTAGTCCCTTTAATCAAGCTTTCATATATCATCAAAACTCAATAGGGCGCAATACATACATTTTCATGGCTTCAAAGGAACCTCGTGTGTTCATGAAGATGGTGTAAGGGTCTGTGGATCTACACAAGCATAGATCGGATGGTGGTGGCTCAACACCTGAGCCAAAAAGGATGAAGAAGCTGACAAAAGAGAGCCTCATAGGTTGATTCCTTTGTCATGGTGCCTCAAGGGACTGATGTCAGCCTCATTGAATGGTGGTAAGGCTTGAGGTAGCCATGTACCACAACAGTATTTGGGAGACATGTGGGATGTCGTCAATGTTCACGACACACATAGGGTTCCATGTTGGGCCTGCCAAGCCCATCCACATATGTGGCGGTGCCTCCTTCCGCTCATCCTGTCTTCCCTACTGTTGGCGGCGCCTCCCTCCTCTCACCCCGCCTTTGCTCAGCCTCCAAGTGCCAACGCCTCCCATGGTTAATATTGCTTGCAAGCGCGAAAGCGCATGCACTTTCGTCACCCATAGTTTCGAAGTCATCCTCCTTGCCTCTACATGAAAACTTGATGTGGGTTGTAGCTGATGGCAGTGGTCAAGCAGGAGGGCCTACAACGCGGTTGCGGTGGCGGTCTCGGTTGAGAGGTGGTACATCATGTTGGCGAGGTTGATGTGGAGGGAATGCAGACCCGATTAAGGTTGTAGGGGATGTGAGTTCAATGGTTAGGTCGGTACGACCGTAGGGGCATGGCATGGTGGTAGCGACACTATCTCCTGTTTGTTCCTCTCATAGCCTCGTAGCACAAGACAGCACGGTGTGAAGGCCAGCGGAATGAGTGGTGCTCGGCTACACTTGATGGACGGGGCCAAAATAACAAATCGACTCCTTTCTTTTTTCATGAATCAACCAGACATGGTTACTTCCAGCCTCATTCTCTCCACCTCTCCCCTTCACATCTCCCTCAGGCATCATGTCCTCCTCAGACCCCTCTCTCCACCAGATTCGATGGCCTCGCCGTCCTGTGAGGTGCGAGAGGGGAGTCCCCTCTCCCGTTGTGCAGTAGTAATAAATATTTTTGCAACCTTAATGGCTAGGTTGGGGTGTTCCTCAATGGTACGGAGGCACCGTCGAGCTCCTCTTGGGGTCGTCCTTGGCATGGTCTTCCTCGTCAATGGATTCTTCTAGATTCACCTTAGTGGTGCCCTCATAAATAACCTCTCTTTTTATGCAGTTCTCTTAGATATTGTCTCCTCTTCTGATTCTTAGCATGGAGGTAGTGCGAAGCTATCGAGGAAGGGTTGCATCTAGGATTCCACTTGATCAAATCCGCTTTCCTATCCCTCGCTCTCCTGATAGATTATCCCCATTGGATATATGGAGATTCACAAAAATCACTTAATACATAGATCTTGTTATGTTGTGATCCAAATTCATATATAAGTATAAAACACTAACTTCTGACGAGCGGAGTGGACGCCCGTCGCTGGGAGGCTTAGGACGGAGCATATCAGTATTGACCTAGGTCACTGTTGTTATATATACCTCTTGTAAGTCGCCACACGAAATAAGTTGACCAGCTATAAATCCCTTGCAATTGTAACCTTTCCCACATAGTGAAGATTTGTTGGGTGGCGTCCTTGGTTTTTTCCCCTTCGTGTTGGAGGGGTTTTACACGTTAAACTCTTGTATCCCCTCTATGTTGATTTTGTTCTTCGTCGTTTCAATTGTGTGTTGTATCTCTAATAGATCATGTGCTTCACTTATGGATTTCTGATAGCTGAAGCACCCTTTGGAAACAGTGCATGTTATATCTTCCATGGATTGGTGCTCATTTCATTCACTCAAGTTGGGGATTGTATCATATCCCATCTTGTCTCTAGCATGATGGGGATTTTAGCCAAAGTCAAGTGTGCTTTGAGGGAGCCATCCATCTCAACCTCCTTCACTGGAGGCCCACATTGTGATCTTTGGATGCAATTTCTTAGCGTTCTGGTCTTTGGCACTCCTTCATTTTCCACAATGAGGCCACCACTCATTGATGGGGCTTCGGGTCCTTTGGCACGCTCTTGATCCTCTATGTTCAGATGTTGCTATATGAAGTTGTCTTGGTCCTCTCCCAGGTCATCGGCCATGAACCTGCCACCAACGTTTCGCCACATATCCTCCTCAATGGCGATCAGTGGCCACAACTCCTAGTGTTTGCTAGATGTGTGGCCATCCATGTGCCCTTTCCCTGCATGTTTGTGAGCGGCACATATAATCTAGGGCATTTCCCCCCCCCTCCTGAGGTTTCTATTAACTTCTTTTAATCAACAACATGCTTTTTATTTCACCCAAAAAAACAAACATCGTCCAAAGGGCAAAATTGTATTGCTTACAATTTAAAAGCAGTAAAATAAAAATAACACAGAAGCAAATCTGGGTTTTCAGTGAACTATCACGGTGTAACCTCAAAACTTACAATTCCAGATTGTATAATAAACTTGTTCATATCCAGAAGGTGATCATGCAAATTCTTCAATTAGCACCAAAAGCCACAAGATGGGGGCAAGTTAAATAGCATGCGATAAAATCGGAGCACTCAGTTTCTAAGTTTGACAATTGTACAAGGCACTTGTAAAATCCATAGCAATTCTGCTGGTATAACCAGTCCCATCGCCACAATAGGAATGCTTAATCACCCACTGGAGAAGTCTGGTTCATACCTCCATACGGCAAAAAATGGGCATCAAGACCATCAGGAAAGTGGATAGATTTCTATAACCACGGGGACCCAATCTGTGGTCAGCCCAATGATTCTTAATTTACCAAATCAGCTGCTAGATAATTGAGTGCTTTGTCAGCCAGGCTGGAAGATAATGACCACCATGTTTTCTGCCTCCAATAGCCAAAATACAGTTTACAGTAGTGATATAGCCTCCCCCATAATCACTTGTATTACATGTGTTGTAAGCAAATCTGCCTTTTGTTGTATCAAGACTGATGGTTTTGGTAAGAGTAGTCGCTCCCCCTCCCTGTATATCCATACCCTCTTCCATAGTAGCCACCATGACCACGAGGACCTCCACCACGGGGGCCTCCCCTTCCTCCACCCCGCATGCCCATAGGTCGATGCCTTGCAGAGTCACCAAATGTCTACAAACAATTTCTTATCATTAGTGCTGAATGTCAAGCAACGTGGTAAGATTATAGATGCAATGACAATACCTCTCTGTCTATTTTTCTTTGCTCATAGAATTTGATTCTTCCATTTCTAGCTCCATTATCAATAGTGTTGTTTGAGAGTGAATCAAAAAATTCATCTTTGACATACACAGGCTTCACAAAAGAGGCTAATCAGCATCGACAAGACATTGATGATTCATAAATAGCAACCCATGAAAAATACATACCTTAACCTCTGGTTTTCCAGGAGACACCACATCGTCTTCTACAATGTTGTCATCATATTCATTTGGATTGTCAGCAAACTATCCATTGCTTTTACCTAGATGGTCGTCCCATACTTCATCTTTGTTGAATTTCTCATTCATAGCCATGAAATCAAAGTCCTCTGCAAACTTGGCTACGGGACGTGCTTGCTAGAGAGGGAAATTAGTAAGACTGTATCAGACATGATTGCTGTGGATGGGAAATTAGTAAGACTATATTCCACTATTTTAAAGAAGAATACATCGATCATAATAATATATATAAATGATTTAATTCAAGCTATTAGATGCATGTGCAATTGATAGTTAAGTTAGCTGATCACTAGACATACCCCCTCTTGGATAATATTATGGACTAGTAAAACCTAATTTGTATTCACTCTTTTAAAGAATCTAAAATACGTTACGACAATGACACCCAGCTAGTTGCATTGTTCTGCAAAACACTGGAAAAAATATGCTTCGAGCAACCAAATTCATCCCCATTACATAGCTTTGGCACTACTCGAATACTAGAGAGAAGAGAGCAGATCCATCTCTCTAGTATCTACTCTGTTGTGCTACATTATTTAGTAGGCATTCCATGTCAAAATTGCCATAGTTCTAGCAAATAGAAATATGTATTTGCTTGTTGCAACAATCCACCAAGTAATGAACAGTGAGGTTGTTGTCTATTGGTGCTTTCACGAGCATGCTGGTGAAATTAAAAAATGTATAAGCATTTAATATCAATAATGTGCAACCTTTGTCCAAAATTAACTGTCGCAGAAATGAGTGTATCTAGACGTGTTTCGCTGTGTAGATACTAGATAAACTCATTTCGGCGACAGTTAATTCCAGACAGAGGGAGCGGTAATAGAAGATGTACTATTTCACAAATACTATCTCTGAAATATTGAATACCATCAGGTCACCCTTGATGTTTACAAAGTTCAAGAAAAAGAAAGACTGATAGTTAAATGTTCCAAATGTTGTTCTAGAAAAAATGTTACAAACCCGGTTAGTACTATATATAAAGCAATAACTTCAAAAGAATTAATGATTCCAGATTTGAAAAGCTTCAAGACAGCAAATCTTGTATTACTAAAAACGCATACCCGATTTGCTCTTCCCCGGCCTCTTCCATGGCCTCGGCCTCTATTATTGTACTGAGCATATGAGGAAGCTTCAACAGGCTGAAATAAAAGTATTAAATACAAAGGGACTAATCACAATGTAGAAGAAACAGATTACTTGCTTAGTGAAATAAGTAGTAGCCTTCAGTTCAACTATTAGTAATCAGACATTCAATATTACCTTCTGACGAATGGGCTTTGGTGGTGGCAACAGAGGCTCCTTATTTTCAGATGGAGACCCCACATGTTTAGCCTTCAGTTCAGTCTGCTTAGCGTCTTTCTTTTCATTATTTGGCTCTAGCTGTCGTGATGATATAAGCAACGTGCGAGTGTGAACCTGCAAAAGAATTGGCATGTGCGGATGTAGTTGTAGAGGCAGTCTGAGAGGATGAAACCACATAAGGAGACTTATAAGATGGAGCGGATGGAGCCGTAGAGGCTGCCTGAGAGGATGAAACCATAGATGGAGACTTATAAGATGTAGCCACATCAGTAGTTTGCATGGTCTATGATGAAGTCACGAAATTAGTTGGCAAAAGTTGTCCAGGAGTGACCAATGCAATTGACTCCGCAACAGTGATTGCACTAGATGCAATGTCAGCAGTTGGTGGTTGAGAAGTTTGATAAGTTGACATAGAAACAGGTATATTTTCAGGCTTGTCACCGCTAAGACAAGCCACACTACTGTCAGGTAGAACAACTGGCTTATTCTTCACTACAGAAGGCATGCCTTGGGATAGGGGGGTGCTAGTTTCAATTGTGGAAGTGGAAGGGTTGACAGGTGGGGGTGTTAAACCCACAGAGAATGCAGAAGCAAAAACATATGACAACTTATTTGGCAGCTGGCTCACTTGGGTTTCAGTTGTAGATGCACTTGATGAAGCACTTGATGAGGCAGGAACTGACAACAATGTAGATGCAGATGCACCTAAAGTTTGGCTTTAACTGTTACTAGGTTGCAGTAAATAAGGAAAGTAGGGCATGCTTGGAAAGCCAGCTGGCAAAGATGCGTTGAGTCCAGGATATTGTACAAACTGCTGAAGGGCCTGTGGAACTGTCAAACTGTGTGGGGGGCCAAGAAAGGGTGGTTGCTGCAAATGAGCAAACCCAGTTGGTGCAGTGTAGTATCCTGGCGAGTACATTGATGGCACTGCAAGTCCACTTCCATTGACAGATGATGGCATAGATGAAGAGTTCCATGTAGGTAAGCTATGTAGAGGTTGAAATGGATTCCCTTGAAATGGTGGTGGCATCTGAATTCCGGACTGAACATTTTGTGAGGTAGGAGGCAAACTGCCTTGAAATGGAGGTGGCATTTGAATCCCTGATTGAACATTTTGGGAGGTAGGGGCGAATTCCCTTGATATGGGGGTGGTATGTGAAGTCCTGCTTGCACATTTTGCGAGGTAGGAGGCAAATTTGAAGGAAATATGCCCTAGAGGCAATAATAAAGTTGTTATTTACATTTCCTTATATCATGATAAATGTTTATTATTCATGCTAGAATTGTATTAACCGAGAACTTAGTACATGTGTGAATACATAGACAAACAGAGTGTCCCTAGTATGCCTCTACTAGACTAGCTCGTTAATCAAAGATGGTTAAGTTTCCTAGCCATAGACATGTGTTGTCATTTGATGAACTGGATCACATCATTAGAGAATGATGTGATGGACAAGACCCATCCGTTAGCTTAGCAATATGATCGTTTAGTTTATTGCTATTGATTTCTTCATGACTTATACATGTTCCTATGACTATGAGATTACGCAACTCCCGAATACCGAAGGAACACTTAGTGTGCCATCAAACGTCACAACGTAACTGGGTGATTATAAAGATGTTCTATAAGTGTTTCCGATGGTGTTTGTTGAGTTGCCATAGATCGAGATTAGGATTTGTCACTCCGATTGTCGGAGAGGTACTGGGCCCTCTCGGTAATGCACATCGCTATAAGCCTTGCAAGCAATGTGACCAATGAGTTAGTTGCGGGATGATGCACTGCGGAACGAGTAAAGAGACTTGCTGGTAATGAGATTGAACTAGGTATGATGATACCGACGATCGAATCTCGGGCAAGTAACATACCGATGACAAAGGGAACAACGTATGTTGTTGTACAGTTTGACCGATAAAGATCTTTGTAGAATATGTAGGAACCAATATGAGCATCCAGGTTCCGTTGTTGGTTATTGATCAGAGAAGTGTCGCGGGCATGTCTACATAGTTCTCGAACCCGTAGGGTCAGCACGCTTAACGTTCGATGACGATTGGTATTATGAGTTTATGTGATTTGATGTACCGAAGGTTTTTCGAAGTCCCGGATGAGATCACGGACATGACGAGGAGTCTCTAAATGGTCAAGACATAAAGATTGATATATTGGACCATGTTGTTCGGACACCGGAAGTGTTTCGGATAAAACCGGAGTGCTAGAGGGTTACCGGAACCCCCCGGGAAGTTAATGGGCCATCATGGGCCTTAGAGGAGAGAGGGACGGCCAGGAGGTGGTGCGCGCCACAGTTCGAATTGGACAAGGGGTGGGGGCGGCGTCCCCCTCCTTCCTTATCTCCCCTTCCTCCTTCCTTCCCCTCCTTGTTGGACTAGGAAAGGGGGGAACCTATTCCTAGTAGGAGTAGGATTCCCCCCTTGGGGTGCTCCCCTTGAGGCCGGCCGCCCCCCTCCTCCCCTCCTTTATATACGGGGGAAGGGGCACCCATAGACACACAAGTTGATTTCTTAGCCGTGTGCGGTGCCCCCCTTCCACAGATATCCACCTCGGTCATATTGGTCGTAGTGCTTAGGCGAAGCCCTGCGTCGGTAACTTCATCATCACCATCACCACGCCATCGTGCTGATGAAACTCTCCCTCAGCCTCAGCTGGATCTAGAGTTTGAGGGACATCATCGAGCTGAACGTGTGCAGATCACGGAGGTGTCGTGCGTTTGGTACTTGATCGGTTCGATCGTGAAGATGTTCGACTACATCAACCGTGTTACTAAATGCTCCCGCTTTCGGTCTACGAGGGTACGTGGACACACTCTCCCCGCTCGTTGCTATGTTTCTCCTAGATAGATCTTGCGTTATCGTAGGAAAATTTTCAAATACTATGTTCCCCAACAAAATTCCCTTGAAATGGTGGTGGCATCTGAATGCCTGGCTGCACATTTTGTGAGGTAGGAGGCAAATTCCCTTGAACTGGAGGTGGCATCTGAATTCCTGACTGGACATTTTGTGGGGTAGGATGCAAATTCCCTTGAGATGGTGGTGGCAGCTGAACCATTGACTGAACATTTTGTGAGGTAGGTTCAGCTATTGTTGTGCTTGCAGCAGGAGGCAAGTTTGTTGACGATGAGGAAGGACGAGCATAATGTGACTACACAAACAGAAAATAACGGTGAGCACAAAACAGAGCCTTGGATATCTAAGTAATCTAAAACAAGACTTCAAACAGAAAAAACAATAAAAGGTGTCTACTTTTTAAACAACCCGGGAGCAACATTTACCTGAATAATAGCTGGATCATTGTGTAAAGAAGTAGGCTGAGCTGGTGGAGAGGATTTGACTTTTAAATCCTGAAGTAAAGCAACTAAAGGTAAGACAACAACTATGAAGATATTTAAGACAAGACTAACAGACTATACTCGGTACAGTAGTGATGAAAGTAGTATAGAAACCAAGGACATTTATCATGTCTTTGTCCTTCTCCAGATCCGACCCAGTATCATATATGTGTTCAAAACGCTTATGGACAGGATTGTTCAGATCTTGACTCGAGAACTCTTTACGAACCTATGATCTTGTTTCAAGCATTCTGAAACTAGTCCCGTGTAGGATGTAAATAAAGTAAAAACATATAGAATAATGATCTAAATGTCATAATCTCTAGAATGACAGTTTTCAAGGTACCCTAACAATGATCCTGCAAACCCAAATCAGCTAGCATGAAAATGAACTTGCTAGGATCCCAATCTTGGCAAGCTTGCTAATGAGCGTCTATCATCCCACAATTTTCCATCAATGCTCAAATTTAATAAAATACTCCCTCCGCCTGGAACTAGTTGACGCTCAGACAGATGTATGTAGACGTATTTGAGTGCTAGATACATCCGTTGGAGCAACAACTAATTCTAGACAGAGGATAGGTACATAATAGGAGCTCAAACAGATGTAGCTACACGTATTGTAGTGCTAGATACATCTGTTTGAGCGTCAACTAATTACAGACAGAGGAAGTACCACATAGCTAAGGTTTATAAACCTCTAACTAATCAACTTCCCATTTTGGTTGTGCCAAACTTGGGATTGCAAAATAATTAAGTTGCTTTCCAACATTTCCCATAAACCTTTTTGAACGTGGTGTGAGGAAAGCATGTGGTGAAATTTCCAAATTCTACCATGTCAAACCAGAAAAAAAAATAGATGTGCAATGTAATAACAACGTACGGATATAGCTACAAACTATACAAGTATTGAACATATTCTGATTACTACTTCAATTCTAACAGCAAAAACATGGCAAGAAATTGTAGTAATGTATCTGATTTCCATCAATCATCATTACCTTTATATCACTTCCTCGAAAGAGTATGTATTCATATATCTTATCACTAGCAGGAATCTGTTGACCATCCTTCTTACGACCTTCACTTCCAAATGAACGAACTGCGATGTAGTACAATACAGAATAGTCCAATAAAAATGTGAATGTGCCACATGAGAAGAATTACTTAAACTTAGTGACTTCCAGACTCCAATCTCTTATTGATGTATGGACAAAATATTGTTCAGACGTCGAAATTTCTTGCAGCAAACATTTCCTAATGGATCCCACTTCTACGTAGATCAAATATAGTTAGCTCCTATTATGTACCTATCCAAGTATGGGAGAAAGATCAGGAAGGTCGAACATACGTCTATAAGAGAAAATTTTGCTTCTTCAGCGCTACTAAAAAAATGTGTGGCCTTTACTGTTTGCCAACCATTCCCAAAAAGGAAAAATCTATGAAGTGGAATATGTTGCCAAAAATTAAAGCCTTTGCTTGCTTGTCCATAATTGATAGTTAAACAAATGCGCGCACAGACACAATGGGGGCCTTGAACATGCATTAATCCACACTCCAAACATGGCAAAGGTTCCAAGCCCCTTTCAGCTGTACAACAACATCCCGAATATAAACTCTCACAAGATTTGGCGCGAAGTCATTAATGTTAATGTGTTGCTACTTGCAATTTGATTACTGTAAATGGACAGAAAATATAAGACTTTCAAGTGGTTATGTGCTTGTGTAACGCCAGGATAATTAAGCTACAGTGAACCTATGTTAATGATGTCACGTCACCTCCGCTACTGTTGCTAATCTATCGTTAGTTCAAAAACCGATTCAAAAATCAATTCAAAATATGGCAAACAACAAAAGTTTTCAAACATTGAAACAAAAATGTTCGGTTGGTGCCAAATATTGCACTGATAATTACTGTGGAGAATTTTTTTTATAGAAAATTCCTAAATATTTTAAAGTGAAATAAAATAGAAAAGAAAATAAATAAAAAGAAAAAGTGAAAATAAAACAAAAGAAAAGAAAAACAAAGAAAAGCCCCCCACTAGGCCAACCAGCCCAGCTGGCCACTAGGCCGGCCCAAGAAGCTCACCCCCACTCCTCTCCTTATCCCCTGGACCCCGAAACCCTAGCCCAACTGCCCCACGAACCCCACTCACTCCTCCCTCTCTCCCCCGACTGGATCGGGATCGGGCGACCCCGACCCCGTCGCCGCGCCGTCGCAGCCACCTCGTCGACGTCGCATCGCCACCCCCTGGAGAACCACCTCGTCGGACTGCCTCCCCGTCTTCGACGCTGTCGTCCCCGTCGTCCTTCCCACGCCCCACTGCCCCGTTCCCTGCGACCCGCCGTTAGATCCCTTCCTTCCCCTCTGTCGTCGGCGCCGTCCACAGCACGCACGCGCACACCGTCCCATAGACGCGCCAAGCCGCGCCCCCTGCACGTGCCTGTGCGTGCACACCCGCAGCCGCCTGTGGCCTTGCCCCCTGCTGCTAGTCCGTTGTAGCCGCTCACCACGCCCCGACCCCTTCTCCCTTCCCGCTGTGCCGTCCACCACTGGCTCGCGTCCTACCTCGCCCTCACGCGCGCGCTTGGGATGGCCCTGTCGCCGGAGCCCCTGGCTCGCTCGCCGGCCCGACCACGCCGCCCCTGCTGCTGCTGCCGGCTGCTGCAACCGCCGCGCGCCTTTCTCGCGCTGACCGCGCCCGCCGCCGCCGCGCTGGCCACCTCCATCGCGCCCGCTCGTTGCTGACCCCGCTCTTGGCCTTCTCACTGCACACCCCGGCGACGCCCGCTGTTGCCTACGACCGCGGCCATGACCACCGGCGCACCGCCCCGGCGCCCCACTTCTCCCGCTGCCCCGCCGCGCCTCGCCGACCCCTCCTTGCTCGCCGCCGTTCGCCGAGTCCTCCTCCTGCCCCCGCCGCCGATGGCCCCGGCCTCGCATCCCTAATGGGCAGGCTGTGGCTACGCCCACATGCCCGTCCCCAGCGTCCGCTAGGCCCCCTCTAGGCCACTGCCGAACAGGGCCACTGCCCAGGACATTTAAAAAAGAATTTGTTAAAAAGTATAAATAAAATAAATTGATTAATTAATTAACTTAACTAATCTTGTTTAATTAACCTAATCAATTAACTAACCTAACTAATCTGTTAATTAAACTAATTAAATTGGTTAATTAGTTAGCAGTGTATGACATGCGGGACCCACACATCAATTTGATCAATCAAGTCATGATGACGTCAGCAAACACTATTCTGAATAATGTGAATTTAAAATAATTAAATAAATCCTAAAAATGATTTAAATCTTTGAAAATTAATATAAAATAAATCGTAGCTCGGATAGAAAAACTTTGTACATGAAAGTTGCTCAAAACGATGAGATGAATCCGGATACGCATCCTATCCGTCCTCCACACATGCCTAGAATAGCAAACACGCAACTTCCCCCCTTCGATTCATTTATTCGAAAATGCGAAATACCGGGGATACTTTCCCAGATGTTTCCCCCCTTCGCCGATATCACCTCCTACTGCGTTAGAGCACATCTAGCATCGTTACTTGTTATGTCATGCATCGATATGCATTGTATTCATTGTTTCTCCCCCCTCTTCTCTCCGGTAGACTACGAGACTGACGCCGCTGCTGGAGCCCCGGTCGACTACGTTGTTGACGACCCCTACTTGCCAGAGCAACCAGGCAAGCCCCCCTTGATCACCAGATATCACATATTCTTCTCTCTATTGTTTGCATTAGAGTAGTGTAGCATGTTACTGCTTTTGGTTAATCCTATTCTATTGCATAGCTTGTCATTGTTGCTACAGTCGTTGATACCTTACCTGCAATCCTAAATGCCTAGTATAGGATGCTAGTTTATCATCAGTGACCCTACATTCTTATCCGTCTGCCATGATATACTATCAGGCTGTGATCACTAGGGAGGTGATCACGGGTATATATTATATATTTTATACATGATACATGTGATGACTAAAGACGGGTCGGCTCATAGAGTACCCGCGAGTGATTCACGAATTGAGGCTGAAAGGACCTTTGTCCCAACGGCCCTCTGGGTGGATCTTTGTGGCAGAGCGACAGGGCAGGTTGAGACCACCTAGGAGAGAGGTGGGCCTGGCCCTGGTCGGCGTTTGTGGTTACTTCTAAATAACACGCTTAACGAGATCTTGGTATTTGATTTGAGTCTGGCCACTGGCCTATACGCACTAACCAACTACGTGGGAACAGTTCTGGGCACTCAACGTCATGGTATCAGCCGAAGCCTTCGCGACGTCAGCTACTGAGCGACGCGTGCCGGGTGGACCGTGTAACGCAACTTCCTTGGAAATGGAGGTTGCTAGGTCTGCTCACCGGCCACCCTCGCAACATGCAGGTGTGCAATGGGTGATGGGCCCAGACCCCTGCGTCATAGGATTTAGACCGGCGTGCTGACCTCTCTGTTGTACCTAGGTGGGGCTGCGACGTGTTGATCTTCCGAGGCCGGACTCAACCCAGGAAAGTGTGTCCAGCCAAAGGGGATCGAGCGTGTTGGGAAATGTGGTGCACCCCTGCAGGGAAGTTTATCTATTCGAATAGACGTGTCCCTCGGTAAAAGGACGACCCGGAGTTGTACCTTGACCTTATGACAACTAGAACTGGATACTTAATAAAATTCACCGTTCCAAGTGCCAGATACAACCCGGTGATCGCTCTCTGACAGGGCAATGAGGGGAGGATCGCCGGGTAGGATTATGCTATACGATGCTACTTGGTGAACTTACCATCTACTCTCTTCTATATGCTTTAAGATGGAGGCTGCCAGAAGCGTAGTCTTCGATAGGACTAGCTATCCCCCTCTTATTCTGGCATTCTGCAGTTCAGTCCACATGTGTTACCCTTTTCCATTTGATACCAATGCATACATATGTAGTGTAGCTCCTTGCTTGCGAGTACTTTGGATGAGTACTCACGGTTGCTTTTCTCCCCCCTTTTCCCCTTTCTATACCCAGTTGTTGTAACCAGACGTTGGAGTCTAGGAGCCAGACGCCACCATCGACGACGACTCCTACTACTATGGAGGTGCCTACTACTACGTGTAGGCCGCTGACGATGACCATGAGTAGTTTATGAGGATCCCAGGCAGGAGGCATGCGCCTCTTTCGATATGTATCCCAGTTTGTGCTAGCCATCTTATGGCAACTTGTTTACCTATGTATGTACTCAGATATTGTTGCTTCCGCTGACTCGTCTATGATCGAGCTCTTGTATTCGATCCCTCGAGGCCCCTGGCTTGTAATATGATGCTTGTATGACTTATTTTATTTGTAGAGTTGTGTTGTGATATCTTCCCGTGAGTCCCTGATCTTGATCATACACGTTTGCGTGTATGTTTAGTGTACGATTGAATCGGGGGCGTCACAAGTTAGTATCAGAGCCGACTGCCTGTGGGAATCCCCTTCCACACTCCTTGGCCGAAGTCAAGTCTAGACATTACAAAACTTTTACTAACATGGTTGTGTGTCTTACGGGCCCACGTAGCGATTTGGGTGGTATTAGGATCTTTTACTCCTCAATTTTAGTCTGGAAGTCTGAACTCTTTTCTACTCGGGTTAAACAAATTTACTAACTCTAACATTAGGATCTCGTGACCACGTTCACCCCAAAGTTGGATAAGCCCTAGTTATCCCTTAGAGTAGTATATTGAATAATATCCACACTATCATTTGACTCCTTTGAAATATCTTTGTTTTTAGATGGAACCCACGAGGCAGCTCGTGCGCCACACGATGGCCATTGGTGTCTCAGGATCACCTGCTGTGTTAGCTGAGATGATGACCTATCTTGGTTATGGCTGGCACCCTGAGTACACCATGTACGAGCAGTACCAGGACTTTAACCAGGAGCAGTACCGTGCCATCGTCCACCTCTACTCTCGGGAGTATGACTCCACTATTGTGTTGCACATTGCTCATGGTGTTGGAGTGACTATCGCTATGGCAGTACACGATGCTGCCTATGCTGCTCTCACACGTCTTCGTGGAGAGTATCGGGAATTGGACACCTCCCCTTTCAGGCACATTGCTATTGCGTCCGGTGTTGGTGTGGAGGGACACCACACTGTTGCCTACTCCACTGTCACCCGAGAGCCCTTCTACCATCCGAACCTGGTTCTGCATGCTGATGGGCTAGATAGAGCTAACCGAGCTCTTCACTACGAGTTGTACACCACCCGTCAGCACCTTTACCGTGCTGTAACGTTGTTGCACCCCCTTGTCCGATCTGGTGATCTGCCGCGTTCTGTGATCTACCCAGCCAGGACCATGATGCCCCAGGGTGTAGGCTGGCCAGATGTGGGAGGCTACTCTCCCGCACTTGGTCCTCTTCTGCCACCTGAGTGTCGGGTTCTGCACCAGAGTATCCGCAGACCCCAGGCTACTGACGTGGAGGACTTCCCGTCGCGTCACTACCAGCTGTCAGGCTACACCTACCTCCAAAGTTCCTCTTGGGACTGATGTAGGCTTGCTTATTAGTATTAGATGCATTCGCCGTGAGCCCGCGTGCCGCCTATGATGTTCTTAGTCTATGTACTGAACGCTGTGTACCGAACTCTATGCATGATCCCTTTTGTCAGATATGTCAACTACTATGTAGTAACTATCGTTCTTCTTTCCTTGTGCATGCTTCATCGTGAATGATGCTTGTCTTTGCAAATTTTTCAATGCTGAACTACCCCTGTTATATTTTAGCAGGATGGTTAGACCAGGTGGTCGTGGTCGTGGTGGCAACGCCCCACCACCGCCCGAATACATGGCTGGTATGATCCAATAGTTCGAGCTGAATCGCCAGTTCATGGAGAATATGATGGCTCAGTTTCCTCGCCCCAATATGAACCAGCAGCCAGGCTAAGTGACTCTGCAGGATTTCATGTGCCTCAACCCAATTGTGTACCACAACTCAACTTAGCCTCTAGATGCTGATGACTAGCTCTGTGTCATCACCTATGAGATGGAGTCTGCTGATGTAGCCCCTGCCAGCTATGTCACCTGTGCTTCCTTCTTATTGATGGGACCCGCTGCTCAATGGTGGGACAGCCACAGGCGTACTCTGCCGGTTGGATCAATCATCACCTGGCCAGACTTTCCAAGCTGCTTTCCGTGCCCGCTTCATTCCTCAGGGAGTCATGGACCGGAAGAAGCGTGAGTTCCGCAACCTCACCCAGGGCAACAAAACTGTGGAAACTTATCAGCGGGAGTTTCTGGACTTACCCCGCTATGCTGAAGAGGATATTGCAACTGATGCATGCAGACAGGAGAAGTTCCATGATGGCCTTCAAGCTGACATCAAGCTCGCACTTCTAGTGCATGACTTTACTGATTTCGCCACCTTGGTGAACAAGGCCATCAATGTCAAAACTGGTCTGCAGGAACACCAGAGCTCTCACAGGCGCAACCGTGACACAGACTCATCTTCGGGCCCGCCCTCGCAGAAGTGTAGAATATGGATTCCCAACAACATGTACCAGCCAACTGCACCTGCTCCAAGGCAGTCCTATGTTGCACCGCGTCTGCCTCCCCCCACCATCTAGGCAGCCAAGACTTCCAGCTCCACCACCCCGAGCTCCTGTTCCCACTCCCAGTAATGGTCTGTGCTATAAGTGTGGTCAACTAGGTCACCTTGCCAGGAACTGCTATCAGAATCAGAATCAGAACCAGAATCAACTAGCCCTTCCCGCAGCTGGCCGTGGAAACAACCAGGCCCGCAACAACAATGCCAAGCCTTATGGTCATGTTCATGCCAACCACGTTGATCTCAATGAAGCTCAAGACCAGTCTGCTACTGTGATGGGTACACTCCTCATAAATTCAGTACCAGCATTTGTTTTATTGGATATAGGTGCATCACATTCATTCATGTCAGAGGATTTTGCATTCATGCATGGCATTAAAAGCGAAGACATGAACACTTCGCTATTAGTACACACCCCCGCGGGCCAATGTCGGACCTCCATGATTTGCAACGACGTCCCCGTTGAAATCGAAGGACTAGAATTCCTTGTCTCTCCCATCGTACTGAAGTCTTGTAGCATTGACCTCATTCTAGGGATGGATTGGTTGAAAGCGCATACTGCTTCTATAGTTTGCACCACTAAAACCGTCCATCTTCTACACCCTTCTGATGAAATAGTTACTTACCAGGCTCATCTGGTTCGAAATGCCGACGCACGGCTTTATGCCTTGAATGCATTGAATGCTGCACCACTCAAGGGCATTGAAAACATTCCCGTCATTCGCGAATTCCAAGACGTCTTTCTGGAAGAACTTCCAGGAATTCCCCCTGCTAGAGTTGTCGAATTCATCATCGACTTGAAACCAGGCACCACCCCTATAGCCAAACGACCCTACAAGATGCCACCGCATGAACTCATTGAGCTTAAGGAGGAAACTGACAAATCTCTTTGCAAAGGTTTCATTCGCCGTAGTTACTCTCCTTGGGGAGCACCTTCTCTCTTTGTTAAGAAGAAGGATGGGATGAACCGATTAGTCCAAGAGTACCGTCCTATTAACCAAGCCACCATTCAGAACAAATATCCCCTCCCTCGGATCAATGATCTTTATGATCAACTGCCTGGTTCATTAGTGTTCTCCAAACTCGACTTGAGGTTGGGTTACCACCAGATCCGTGTTCGTGAAGAGGATATCCCAAAGACCGCCTTCGTGACTCGATATGGATCATACGAGTACACCGTCATGTCATTCAGCTTAATGAATGCTCCAACCACCTTCTCTCGTCTGATGAACTATATATTCATGGATTACCTCGACAAGTTCGTCGTGGTTTATCTTGATGATACCCTTGTATTTTCCAAGAACAAAGAAGAACATGTTGAACATCTTCGTCTTGTGCTAGAAAATCTTCGAGAGCATCAACTCTACGCTAAGTATTCCAAGTGTGAATTCTAGCTACCCGAAGTAACCTATCTTGGGCATGTCATCTCCAAGGATGGTATTGCCGTCAACCCTGAACGAGTCCAGGCTATTCTCGATTGGACTCCTTCGAAGAATGTTAAGCAAGTCAAAAGTTTTCTCGGACTCGCTACCTATTGTCGTCGATTTGTCGAGAACTTCTCCAAGATCGCCAGGCCTCTGACTAACCTGTTTCATAAGGACGCCAAGTTCCAATGGACAGACAAGTGTCAGGAAAGTTTCCAGGCACTCAAAGACAAGTTGACTTTTGCCCCAGTGATTGCTCCACCTGATACTAAGTAGGATTTCATCATTTACTGCGACGCTTCCCGTCAAGGATTAGGTTGTGTCCTAATGCAAGAGCGTAGAGTGATTGCTTATGCCTCTCATCAACTGCACCCTCACGAAGAAAACTACACAGTTCATGACCTCGAGCTTGCTGTTGTCATTCATGCTCTGAAGCAGTGGCGACATTACCTTCTCGGTAATCATTGCGAGATCTTCATCGACCACCAAAGTCTGAAGTATCTGTTTACTCAGCTAGACCTGAACCTCCGTCGGCAGAGATGGATGGAGACTGTTGCAGACTTTAACGTGGGTATATCCTATACCCCAGGCAAGGCTAATGTAATGGCTGATGCCTTGAACCACAAGTCTTACAACAACCACCTCCAGGTTCGAAAAGTTCAGCCCTCGCTTGTCAAAGATTTTAGGAAGCTGAACCTTCATATTGTTCCTCCTGGTGTACTCGCTCCCTGATACGTCTCCAACGTATCTATAATTTTTGATTGCTCCATGCTATATTATCTACTGTTTTGGACATTATTGGGCTTTATTGTCCACTTTTATATTATTTTTGGGACTAACTTATTAACCGGAGGCCCAGCCCAGACTTCCTGTTTTTTTGCCTGTTTTAGGGTTTCGAAGAAAAGGAATATCAAACGGAGTCCAAACGGAATGAAACCTTCGGGAACGTGATTTTCTCAATGAACAAGACCCAGGAGACTTGGACCCTACATCAAGACACAAAAGAGGAGGCCACGAGGTAGGGGGCGCGCCTACCCCCCCCCCCAGGTGCGCCCTCCACCCTCGTGGGCCCCCTGCTGCTCCACCGACGTACTCCTTCCTCCTATATATACCTACGTACCCCCAAATGATCATATACAGAGCCAAAAACCTAATTCTACCGCCGCAACTTTCTGTATCCATGAGATCCCATCTTGGGGCCTGTTCCGGAGCTCCGCCGGAGGGGGCATAGATCATGGAGGGCTTCTACATCAACACCATAGCCCCTCCGATGAAGTGTGATTAGTTTACCTCAGACCTACGGGTCCATAGTTATTAGCTAGGTGGCTTCTTATCTCTTTTTGGATCTCAATACAATGTTCTCCCCCTCTCTTGTGGAGAACTATTCGATGTAATCTTCTTTTTGCGGTGTGTTTGTTGAGACCGATGAATTGTGGTTTATGATCAACTCTATCTATGAATAATATTTGAATCTTCTCTGAATTCCTTTATGTATGATTGGTTATCTTTGCAAGTCTCTTCGAATTATCAGTTTGGTTTGGCCTACTAGATTAATCTTTCTTACAATGGGAGAAGTGCTTAGCTTTGGGTTCAATCTTGCGGTGTCCTTTCCCAGTGACAGTAGGGGCAGCAAGGCACGTATTGTATTGTTACCATCGAGGATAACAAGATGGGGTTTTCATCATATTGCATGCGTCTATCCCTCTACATCATGTCATCTTGCTTAAGGCGTTACTCTGTTTTTAACTTAATACTCTAGATGCATGTTGGATAGCGGTCGATGAGTGGAGTAATAGTAGTAGATGCAGGCAGGAGTCGGTCTACTTGTCTCGGACATGATGCCTATATACATGATCATACCTAGATATTCTCATAACTATGCTCATTTCTGTCAATTGCTCAACAGTAATTTGTTCACCCACCGTAGAATACTTATGCTCTCGAGAGAAGCCACTAGTGAAACCTATGGCCCTCGGATCTATCTTCATCATATTAATCTCCTACTACTTAGTTATTTCCTTTGCTTTTTTACTTTGCCTTTATTTTACTTTGCATCTTTAACACAAAAATACCAAAAATATTATCTTATCATATCTATCAGATCTCACTCTCGTAAGTGGGCGTGTAGGGATTGACAATCCCTATTTGCGTTGGTTGCGAGGATTTATTTGTTTTGTGCAGGTACGAGGGACTCGCGCGTAGCCTCCTACTGGATTGATACCTTGGTTCTCAAAAACTGAGGGAAATACTTACACTACTTTGGCGCATCATCCCTTCCTCTTCGGGGAAAACCAATGCAGTGCTCAAGAGGTAGCAAGAAGGATTTCTGGCGCCGTTGCCGGGGAGGTCTACGCAAAAGTCAACATACCAAGTACCCATCACATACCCTTATCTCCCGCATTACATTATTTGCCATTTGCCTCTCGTTTTCCTCTCCCCCACTTCACCCTTGCCGTTTTATTCGCCCTCTCTCTCTATCCTCCCTCTCTTTCTCTATTTGCCTCTTTTTGCCCACTTGCTTTTTGTTTGCTTGTGTGTTTGTTTGCTTGCTTCTCATGATGGCTCAAGATAATACTAAATTGTGTGACTTCACCAATACCAACAACAATGATTTTATTAGCACTTCGATTGCTCCTCTTACGGATGCTGAATCTTGTGAAATTAATACTGCTTTGCTGAATCGTGTCATGAAAGATCCGTTTTCCAGCCTTCCTAGTGAAGATGCCGCTACCCATCTAACTAGCTTCGTTGATTTGTGTGATATGCAAAAGAAGAAAGATGTGGATAATGATATTGTTAAATTGAAACTATTTCCTTTTCCGCTTTGAGATCGTGCTAAAGCTTGGTTTTCGATCTTGTGCCTAAAAATTTGATAATCAATAAAAATGAAGAAATTCCTAAATATGGTAGATGCCTCATTGAAGAATTTCCTACCAAAGATGACAATACCTAGATCTACCCTTGCTTGTTATGCCTAGCTAGGGGCGTTAAACGATAGCGCTTGTTGGGAGGCAACCCAATTTTATTTTTATTCCTTTCTTTTTGATCCTGTTTAGTAATAAATAATTTATCTAGCCTCTGTTTTGGTTGTGTTTTTTGTGTTTAATTAGTGTTCGTGCCAAGTAGAACCGTTGGGAAGACTTGGGGAAAGTCTTGTTACACTTGCTGTAAAAAACAGAAACTTTAGCGTTCACGAGAACTACTGCCATTTTTATTTTGAAAGTGATATTTAGTTGATTCTTTTTGCAGATGATTAATAGATATATTCCTCACGTCCAGAAGTTTATTTTAGAATTTTTGGGGTTCCAGATCTTGTTCTAGCTACAGATTACTACAGACTATTCTGTTTTTTGACAGATTCTGTTTTTCGTGTGTTGTTTGCTTATTTTGATGAATCTATGGCTAGTAAAGTAGTTTATAAACCATAGAGAAATTGGAATACAGTAGGTATATCACCAATATAAATAAAGAATGAGTTCATTACAGTATCTTGAAGTGGTCTTTTATTTTCTTTCGCTAACGGAGCTCACGAGATTTTTTACTTTAAGTTTTGTGTTGTGAAGTTTTCAAGTTTTGGGTAAAGATTTGATGGATTATGGAACAAGGAGTGGCAATAGCCTAAGCTTGGGGATGCCCATGGCACCCCCAAGATAATCTAAGGACACCTAAAATCTAAAGCTTGGGGATGCCCCAGAAGGCATCCCCTGTTTCGTCTACTTCTATCGGTAACTTTACTTGGAGCTATATTTTTATTCGCCACATGATATGTGTTTTGCTTGGAGCGTCTTGTATGATTTGAGTATTCACTTTTTAGTTTACCACAATCATCCTTGCTGTACACACCTTTTGAGAGAGCCATACAAGATTTGGAATTTGTTAGAATACTCTATGTGTTTCGCTTATATCTTTTGAGTTATGTAGTTTTGCTCTAGTACCTCACTTATATCTTTTAGAGCACGGTGGTGGATTTGTTTTATAAAAACTATTGATCTCTCATGCTTCACTTAGATTATTTTGAGAGTCTTAAGTAGCATGGTAATTTGCTTAAAATCCTAATATGCTTGGTATACAAGATTAATAATAAAACTTTCTTATGAGTGTGTTGAATATTATGAGAAGTTTGATGCTTGATAATTGTTTTGAGATATAAAGATGGTGATATTAAAGTTGTGCTAGTTGAGTAGTTGTGACTTTGAGAAATACTTGTGTTAAAGTTTGTGATTCCCGTAGCATGCACGTATGGTGAATCGTTATGTGATGAAGTCGGAGCATGATTTATTTTTTGATTGTCTTCCTTATGAGTGGCGGTCGGGGACGAGCGATGGTATTTTCCTACCAATCTACCCCCCTAGGAGCATGCGCGTAATACTTTGCTTTGATAACTTGTAGATTTTTGCAATAAGTATATGAGTTCTTTATGACTAATGTTAAGTCCATGGATTATACGCACTCTCACCCTTCCACCTTTGCTAGCCTCTCTAATACCGCGCACCTTTCGCCGGTATCATACACCCACCATATACCTTCCTCAAAAAATCCACCATACCTACCTATTATGGCATTTCCATAGCCATTCTGAGATATAATGCCATGCAACTTTCCACCTTTCCGTTTATTATGACACACTTCATCATTGGCATATTGCTTAGCATGATCATGTAGTTGACATCGTATTTGTGGCAAAGCCACCATTCATAATTCTTTCATACGTGTCACTCTTGATTCATTGCATATCGCGGTACACCGCCGGAGGAATTCATATAGAGTCAGATTTTGTTCTAAGTATCGAGTTGTAATTGTTGAGTTGTAAGAAAAATAAAAGTGTGATGATTATCATTATTAGAGCATTGTACCAGTGAGGAAAGGATGATGGAGACTATGATTCCCCCACAAGTCAGAATGAGACTACGGACGAAAAAAAGAGAAAGAAAAGAGGCCAAAAAAGAGAGAAAAGGCCCAACTAAAAAAATGAGAGAAAAAGAGAGAAGGGACAATGCTACTATCCTTTTACCACACTTGTGCTTCAAAGTAGCACCATGATATTCATAGTAGAGAGTCTCTCATGTTATCACTTTCATATACTAGTGGGAATTTTTCATTATAGAACTTGGCTTGTATATTCCAATGATGGGCTTCCTCAAAATGTCCTAGGTCTTCGTGAGCAAGCAAGTTGGATGCACACCCACTTAGTTTCGTTTGGAGCTTCCATATACTTATAGCTCTAGTGCATCTGTTGCATGGCAATCCTTACTCACTCACATTGATATCTATTGATGGGCACCTCCATAGCCCGTTGATACGCCTAGTTGATGTGAGACTATCTTCTCCCTTTTTGTCTTCTCCACAACCACCATTCTATTCCACCTATAGTGTTATGTCCATGGTTCACGCTCATGTATTGCGTAAAGATTGAAGAAGTTTTGAGAATGTCAAAAGTATGAAACAATTGCTTGGCTTGTCATCAGGGTTGTGCATGATTTAAATATTTTGTGTGCTGAAGATGGAGCATAGCCAGACTATATGATTTTGTAGGGATGACTTTCTTTGGCCATGTTATTTTGAGAAGACATAATTGCTTTGTTAGTATACTTGAAGTATTATTATTTTTATGTCAATATTAAACTTTTTTCTTGTATCTTTCGGATCTGAATATTCATACCACAATTAAGAAGAATTACATTAAAATTATGCCAAGTAGCACTCCGCATCAAAAATTCTGTTTTTATCATTTACCTACTCGAGGACGAGCAGGAATTAAGCTTGGGGATGCTTGATATGTCTCCAATGTATCTATAATTTTTTATTGCTCCATGCTATATTATCTACTGTTTTGGACATTATTGGGCTTTATTATCCACTTCTATATTATTTTTGGGACTAACCTATAAACCGAAGGCCCAGCCTAGAATTGCTGTTTTTTCCCTGTTTTAGGGTTTCGAAGAAAAGGAATATCAAACGGAGTCCAAACGGAATGAAACCTTCGGGAACGTGATTTTCTCAACGAACAAGACCCAGGAGACTTGGACCCTACATAAAGACACAAAAGAGGAGGCCACGAGGTAGGGGGGCACGCCTACTCCCCAGGCGCGCCCTCCACCCTCGTGGGCCCCCTGTTGCTCCACCGACGTACTCCTTCCTCCTATATATACCTATGTACCCCCAAACGATTAGATACGGAGCCAAAAACCTAATTCCACTGCTACAACTTTCTGTATCCACGAGATCCCATCTTGGGGCCTGTTTCGGAGCTCCGCCGGAGGGGGCATCGATCACAGAGGGCTTCTACATCAACACCATAGCCCCTCCGATGAAGTGTGAGTAGTTTACCTCAGACCTACGGGTCCATAGTTATTAGCTAGATGGCTTCTTCTCTCTTTTTGGATCTCAATACAATGTTCTCCCCCTCTCTTGTGGAGAACTATTCGATGTAATCTTCTTTTTGCGGTGTGTTTTTTGAGACTGATGAATTGTGGGTTTATGATCAAGTCTATCTATGAATAATAGTTGAATCTTCTCTGAATTCCTTTATGTATGATTGGTTATCTTTGCAAGTCTCTTCGAATTATCAGTTTGGTTTGGCCTACTAGATTGATCTTTCTTGCAATGGGAGAAGTGCTTAGCTTTGGGTTCAATCTGGCAGTGTCCTTTCCCAGTGACAGTAGGGGTAGGAAGGCACGTATTGTATTGTTGCCATCGAGGATAACAAGATGGGGTTTTCATCATATTGCATGAGTATAACCCTCTACATCATGTCATCTTGCTTAAGGCGTTACTCTGTTTTTAACTTATTACTCTAGATGCATGCTGGATTGCGGTCGATGAGTGGAGTAATAGTAGTAGATGCAGGCAGGAGTCGGTCTACTTGTCTCAGACGTGATGCCTATATACATGATCATACCTAGATATTCTCATAACTATGCTCAATTCTGTCAATTGCTCAACAATAATTTGTTCACCCACTGTAGAATACTTATGCTCTCGAGAGAAGCCACTAGTGAAACCTATGCCCCCCGGGTCTATCTTCATCATATTAGTCTCCTACTACTTAGTTATTTCCTTTGCATTTTACTTTGCCTTTATTTTACTTTGCATCTTTATCACAAAAATACCAAAAATATTATCTTATCATATCTATCAGATCTCACTCTCGTAAGTGGCTGTGTAGGGATTGGCAACCCCTATTCGCGTTGGTTGCGAGGATTTATTTGTTTTGTGCAGGTACGAGGGACTCGCGCGTAGCCTCCTACTGGATTGATACCTTGGTTCTCAAAAACTGAGGGAAATACTTACGCTACTTTGGTGCATCATCCCTTCCTCTTCGGGGAAAACCAACGCAGTGCTCAGGAGGTAGCACTCCCCCTCCCTCAGAGTTCCAAAATATTGATCTTTGTGTTGTTACTAAGGGTTCTCTAAATACCCTGACTGTCGTACCAGATCTCATAGACGGTATCAAGACTATTCAATTTTATGACTCTGAAGTCGAGAAGATTAAACGCTATCTCGCAGAAGGAAAGCCATCATTCTGCACTATCGCCGATGATGGCGCCTTGTACTTCAAAGGCTGCCTAGTGGTACCATGTTCGAAGAAAAAACCTGGATCAGACTAAATGGGTTATGAAAGAACCTCATGATACGCCTTTGTCTATTCATCCCGGTAGTACAAAGATGTACCAAGACATTCGTCAGAGATTCTGGTGGTCTAATATGAAGCAAGACATTGCTTGATATGTTGCTGAGTGTGACGTTTGCCGTCGTATCAAAGCAAAGCATCAAAGGCCTGCTGGAACTCTGCAACCTATCTCTATTCCTGAATGGAAATGGGACCATGTTGAAATGGACTTGTCACTGGATTTCCCAAATTGCAGAAAGGTAATGATGCTATTCTTGTCGTCATTGACCGGCTTTCTAAAGTTGCACATTTTCTGGCGGTCAGAGAAACAATCACTGCTAGTCAGCTTGCAACTCTCTACAAATCCAGAATTGTTTCACTTCACGGTATCCCACTGGTTATGAGTTCAGATCATGGCAGCTTGTTCACTTCAAGATTCTGGGCAAGTTTCCAAGAAGCTATGTGTAGTGACCCGACCTCAAACGCTCAAGTCTCTGTGCTTCAGTGTCATCCCTGGATCGGTAATGCTGACACACACAGTACTCGAGGATTTATAACAGAGTAGCAATCACACAATTATTACATCGAATGTCTCAAAAGAGAACTTATTACAATAAATATGGCTTAAGGCCATCTAATACGATAACAACAGAAGGCTTGGAAGATAAAGTGAGTCCATCAACTCCAACGGCATAGCTGAGCTGCACGGCAATGACCTAACGGACCTTACTCCTCATCTGAAAAGTCTGCAACATAATACGTTGCAGCCTGAAAACGGGTCAGCACATGGAATATGCTGGCAAAGTAACACAGTAGAGCAAGAACAGAATAATACTATCACTACATGCATATTTGGCTGGTGGAAAGCTCTATGGTTATGGTTTTTGTGAAAAGCCAATTTTTCCCTACAACAAAGGAATAGATTTTATTTAACTATCATGGTAGTTGAAACATCATTGAGAAGGTTCCTCCAACTCAATCCCAATTAAAGTAATTATCAACCCAACAATATTAGTTTAGAGTGATGAGATACTTATGATACTCCAAGTACTAGATACTCAAGATGTCCATAACCGGGGACACGGCTAACCATGATTAGTTTATACACTCTGCAGAGGTTTGCACACTTTTCCCCACAAGACCCAATCTCCTCCGATGGATTTCTCCCACTACAAGGTGTTTGAGAAACGGATGATCGAGAGACAGTTTTTCAGAAGCATTAACCCCTTACTCCGGGCAGACCATACCAACCTACATCCCTCTACCTGCTGATCCACCTTGTCGGGAGCTTCACGCAACTTACTCAACTATGCTAGAGCCCATAATAGCTTGTGGCTGCACACGTAAGTTTCTAGCATGAAAATATCTCAGTTCCCTTTGAGCCTGGGTGGCGGACCATAGGATTATCACACCGGTACTCTGGGATATCCTAGGACAACACTGGATTCCCCAGGTGCCCAACAAACAATCCACCTAGATGTGTATTCAAGTTGCCACCTTAAGTTGAACCATTAATTAACAATCTCACATCTGTCATGGATTTCACTCACCCAACCACGTCTACGAGCATAGCATAGCAATAAAAGCAATACGTAGAAGTAACTCCCAAGGGTTTGAATATAATAGGGCAATAGGTTCTACCTCATCAACTACTTCCCAACCCACATGTTAATCACATCCTAACCATGCAATGTTTGAGGATTGGATCTAATGCACAAAACTGGGTGATAAAGGGGTATGATCAAAGTGTTACTTGCCCTGCTGATGATCTGCAAAACCTAGGGACTCGTAGTAGCACGCTTCGCACTCCGGGTGTTCTATCGCAAACAAACAATAGCATACATAAGCAATCAAGCAAAGAAACATGGGCAAATCTCAAATAAGAATATCTAACCAGAAAGTTCAACTTAAGAACTCCGGTCTGCAAAAAGAATCAAGTCAAACGGAGCAACGAAACTCAAACTGCGAAAGAAACAAGATCCATTTACTAATCTGGACTAAGGTCAAATTTTACAGTAGCAAAAGCTTGTTCAAGTTGGTTAAACGGAAAGAGGGTTTCGAGACGAAGATCTAGGCGCTTGAATCGCCTGATTCCGAGAAACGAGCAAAAAGATAAACTAAAACAAAAATCGGATCAGAAATCGCGATTAAAAATAATCGCGGAAAGTTCCAAAAAAAGAAAACTGACGAAAAGGCTAAAGAACGACGTTCGTTGTCTGCGGCTAACGAGTGAACACGTTCGTTATGACGAACGTATGGACGAACGTGCGCAAAGTAACTAAACCGAGAAAAACCGGCGAACCAATCTATCCAAAAAAACTAGGGTTTTCTAAAAAACGAACCAGTTTTTATAAAAAAATGAACGGCGCTTATACCTCCGGCGAGGTCCGGCGCGGTGGGGCGGCTCCGACGAGTGGGGCGGGGCGGCGCGGGGCAGCGGAGGCAAGCGGCGGCGTGGGGCAGCG